>NC_085911.1:1800000-2078303 GCF_035658355.1 Kwoniella shivajii
ATAGGATGGGTAGAAAGGGATAATGTGAAATTTGATTCATTGGCCAGTACAAGTACGAATACCAATACGAACACACCACCTAAACCTTCAATTGAATTACCGAAAACAATCTTGACGGCACCTTCACCACCTCGTCAATCGACAAAACCAACAACGACGTCTAATCATCCTGTTAACCAAATCTCGTTGTCTGACTATGATCATTTTCATGGCCATGATCACGATGACCACAGCATCAACAACGAGCTTCAACCTCGTCGAGGCGATGTAAAAAGGATCTCAGGTCCATTCGAACTAGATTCACCTCAGGTTTCACCTAGTCTAGGTAACCAAGATCAAGATGGCTTCTTTGGAAAACAACAGCAACGTCAACAACCACCTCTTCGTCACCAACAAAACCCACCACCACATGACGTTATAATAGAGAATAGAGACTCGATCATGTCGACAACGAGCAGTGAAGCACTTGGAGGTATAGGAGGATTCATGATGGGTGGAAATGAGAGTGAAGATGATCATCACGCAGGAAATGCCCTGGAGGAGCTCACAGGTGAGTTCCCATGTTATTGTTGGCCCTTGGATCAAAGGATAGATGACGAACTCCGGTTGACTTTTGACTTTTTGAAAACAGGAGAACGATCACCGTCAACTCCATCCATCATCACACCTCACCACACGTCAAGCATATCTCACATCACACCTTCTTCTCCAAGCATAGATCGTGCGAAGAATGGGAACAACTTGGACGATACAGACGATACAGACGATAGTGAAGATGAAGATAAGGAATATGACGAAGATGACACCGCTGAATGGGATATATATGATGATTATGCCAGAGAAAGTATGTATGGTCCAGCGAAAAGGATGAGTCTAGCCATTCAACAAAGAAGATTGAGTCGTGCTGCCAAATCAGCAAGTAAAGCGCCTTCAACCTTACGATTAGGATCTAAAAGTCCAAGTGGAATGGATGAACTTGAACCGAGTCCTAGTCCCAAAGGGTTAGATGCTGCTAGAGATGCTTTAGAAGGAAGGGTTAGACATAAGCCACCCACTCCAATATTTAGACCTGCTTCAGCTGAAAGAAATTTATCATCAACTGGTAACGATACCACAGTATCATCATCCCCGCTGCAAGAAGAACAGGAACAAGAGCTTCTCACACCCAAAATACAAGATCAGTCTTCACCATCTACACCTAACCAAACGACTTTTCAAAAGATAGATATACCTTCAGCGCAAGCAAATGGGAGATCCGTCGCAACCGAGCTGAGATTGAGAATCATGCGAGAAAGGGAGAAAGTGGTAGAGGAGGAAACGGAAAGGGAGTCTTCAAATCACCATGGGAGTTACGATACTAATCGAGATGATATCCCGGTGATTAGACATGAAAGACGCATTCAGACTTCTCCTGTCAAGTCTGACGTGACGCATGATGATGATCGTTACGAAGGTGGTATAGAACACGTCGAAAGTGACAAACACAGTCCTGCAAGTTCCACCAATTCACACAAACGATCAGCTGGTACTTTAGAAAGCTCCGAAGAGTCCGCCACAATCACGACGCCTCAACCGACAGAGATTGTCACTTTCTCTGCTGCTTCACCGACTGATGCATCCTACGATATTCCTTCAATGACCAAAGGTACCATTGGACACTCTCTTCTCGCTTCTCCACTTCCCAACGACGAGAACGAAGTCAAGGTGGATATATCTGAGAACGGAATTATCAATGCCCCAAATTTGGTGCCTCCACCTCCTATCAATCATGCGCCCAACATGTCACCCCATATCAATCATCCCCCATGGATCCCCGGTTCTCCATCTTCTCCTCACAGTGTTGCGGCAACGAGACAGGCTGTAGATGCGCATCGATCAGCTTCTGAAGGGAAAAGACCCAGAGGATTGACCTTGGTTGGGAGGATGGAAGCTGATTTACTCGCTTCGAAAGGCCCTGTACCAATCACCTTTTTAGTCAATGGACCTGGTATGCCTCTGATTCCTACTTTACCCACTCCGGCTCCATCACATGAAACCATTGGATTGGGATTACCTTCCTCAAGAAGTCAAACAGCAAGTCCTGCAGAACCAGCACGTCGAGCAACTTCTCCACTTGCTTCTCCCATACTTCCGAATGAAGAGACCTCGAATCAAGCCTCTCCTTTCCCTCCGCATCCTCATCCTGTACGAAGTGCTACCTCTCCAGTACCACCGTCGACTCCCGCTACTCAATCCGAAGCAGACCTAGCCAAACCCAGTCCGCCTTTTTCGGTCGGCCGACCAAGAGCCAGAAGTTTCTCAGCTACAGTAGCGAAAAGTTTAGGTGTCGGAAAGAAAGATTCAACACCTCCTTTGACTATTAAAACAAGTATGACTCCACCTGTACCATCCATTAATTCACCTTTACCCCAATCTTCCTCGTCGGCAAAGAAATCCTTCTTTGGTGGAAGGAAATCTTCTTTCGCACCCTCAACACCACCACCAGGTTCCCCTTCTGGCTTATCGAGAGTTTCGGAATCGGGATCAAGTGTAAATGTCAATCATTTACAACCTATCACACCAGCTACGTATAGTCATGGAAACGATTCAACACCATCTATACATCCGCCTGCTTCAGCCAGGTCATCTTCATTCTCATTCAATTCGAAATCAAAAACTCCAAGAAAGCCCCCAAGAGCATTACCTAGTCCTATATCACATAAAGATTTCGCTGAAGAAACTATAAAAGCTGAAGGATTAGATTTTGAATTGATTCAACCTAAGAAACAATCATCTTTGCTCTCACCCATTGAGGATTTCTCTCCAACAAGTCCAGGTGCAAGTAATGTAACTAGACCTGAATTGACTAGACATTCAACGATGACAAGTCAAAATTCATCTTCATCATTGAAACCACTACCTGAAACAGATGAATGGGGATTCATGAAAGCGAATAGTCCAGTACCGGAAATATTCCAAAGTAGAAGTCAACCTGGAGATCATAGAGTCATCGAGCAGAAATGGGTGAGTATCGAGCATCGCACAATTATCGTGTATCTGATCTATATGGAAAAATGCTAAATCTCGTCATTGGGTAGTTGTCAATTATATTAACTCCTCTAGCAGCCAACACGCAACCCCCTAAAAAAGTGCGAAAACTAGTTCTTGATGCAGGTGTACCCTCGTCTCTGCGAGGTAAAGTCTGGGCTTGGTTCATGGCCGGTACACTGTCGGCCAGAACGCCGGGATTGTATCAGGAATTAATTGAACACGATAATGGATTAGAAGATGAGAGGATTGATAAGGATGTTGCAGGGTGAGTGTCCGACCTATCCGTGACCATATCGCCCTTTTATCCAAACGGATGACGCTGATGTACATTACTACAACTTAGTGCTTATCCCGATCATTCGATATTCGCTACACCGAATTCACCAGGACAACAGGATCTCCGCCTGATTCTGAGAGCATACAGCAATTTTGCACCGGCAGGATACAGATCCGAGATGGCTTTGATAGCAGGAGCGCTATTGATTCACTGCGTTGCGGAAGATAGTTTTTGGTTGTTGAGTGGGCTAGTCAATGCTGTATTGAAAGACTATTATTCCAAGGAAAGGACTGGATTGAGGATCGACGCAGCGGTGTTCATGGGATTGATCATCAAAGAAGAACCGAAAATTGGTAAACTGTTCAAAGAGATCGGATTGCATCGTGAGTAGAATCTTTTAGTGTGCATAGTGCATAATGGTTACGAGAGCGTATCACTGGCGACATCAAATCAAAATCCGCACAGAATGATGATCGGGTTGTGGGGTTGTTAGGTTCTCAATGTGTGGTCACCGTGAAACTGAATGTAGTAGCTAAATTTCCTGATGATTTTTAGCTATCTCGTTCCTTGATAAATGGTTCAGTCAGCTGTTCATCAGATGTTTACCTTGGCCTACGACATTACGAGTGATAGATGCTGTGGTATCAGAGGGTAAGTGGTTCTGATTGTCATCGAGCTTCATTTGTTTAGCGGCGCTAATGTTGATGGATGATACCAGGCCCAAGGTTTTTGCTTATTGCGTCAATATCGATCCTGTCATTATCTCGTGATCGATTACTCTCACTTCAGAAAAATCCAACAGCCATTCTCCATTATCTGCAAAATCTACCACAAGATAGTTTGCTGTTACCTGAGAATTTCATGAAGACTTGCGAAAGTCAGAAGTTCGATGAAAAGGATTATAAGAAATGGAGGAGTAATGTAGAAAAGGAAGTAATGGGATAGTCCTTGGACCAAGTATATAGTAGATTTCATTATAAATAACGTATAATCGCTTCATGTGTGCTCTCTTGTACTCGATGCCTAATGCAAGACAACAAGCATACACGATGTCCCATTCCGAGTCATGTCCGGAACAAGTAGAGCGTGAGATTGTTTCAAAGGCGGGCGCTGCTGCAGCTACATTTAAGATTCAGTCTCCGTGACTATCCCTATCCAGATATGAAAACTAACGAAAGGACGTGTACATCAGAGTGTGTCCTACTTATTCTGCCACATCATAATACACAAAGGATCTATGTCTGTATCTATATCTATATGAAAGGAATGATCAAGGGGAGGGAGTCAGATTTTATACAAATATTGATGTCGCCCCAGCCAGAAAAGCATATCCAGGTCGACGTGTATGAGTTACCTCAAGCCATCACTACTTTATTTCTAGAATACCTTCGAGGGTTCAGACTCACAACCTGATACAACTCCCCTACCCTCTACCCTCCACACCAACCTCGATAATAACCTTAAACACAATCTCTCACATCAATCTGCATTGAAAATATGATCCAGGTCACTCTACCCCTTTCAATCTTAACCTTGGTCGTGTCTCGAATAGTGACAGTGTCCCCGCCAAACCGATGCCATTTACACCGATATCAGAATCCAATCTGTTGCAAGTATGAAATGTCTTTCGCCAAGACCACAATATCAAATCCAAACCGAAACCCAAACCGAAACCCAAACCGAAACCCAGACCCAAACATCCCTAATCAATGATGCTCAGAGCCAAACCAAAGGACGATCAATCATTGAGAATCGCGATTCCATTCCCAATCAGACTTATTGTGTAGTGATAGGAGATGGATTGATGACTGTGAACTGTACCGAAGCATTGCCATGGACGATGAAACGAACAGATGAAGGTCCCATAGCTTTATCTTCAAATACATCATTGGTTTTACAGAACAAGTTTCCAGAAACCGATCCTAATAATCCTGCTGAAGAAGAAAAAGGTATCGTCACTATTCGACCATACTCAAATGGGACGAAAGAGCAAGAGTGAGCCAGTTTCCTGTTCTGTTGATCTGTCTTTGCCCTGCTCTAGACATGGTATGGTGTGAATGCTGATGACTATACTTACGAACAGATGGACATGGTTTGAAGATGGTACGATACATTGGACGGCATTGACAAATTGGGAAGTATGTTTAAGTGAATACAAACTGAATGGATCAGTCATTACTTATCCATGCGATACTTCCAACCCTGACATTTCAGATATACGACGTAAGTTATTTCATATATTTCGCTGTGATGCAGAATGTGGCTCAATTACTATTACTTCCGCATCTTCACAGAATGGCAGCTATACAACAAAACTTCTGAAACGTATTCCGACGATTTCAGAGTATAGGTCATCTGATCCTTCTTCGAAATTGTTAAGATGCATATTATGCTAGCTGTGATGATGTACACGAGGCAGATCACATACCCCACACTTGATGATCACCTTTCATCTCCCATTCCCACTTACCACCTTTACTGAGGATATCATGATCGACAATCACCTCATTCCACTGCTTGTTATCTATTTTGAGACTCTTGACATACTTGAGATCTGAGCTGGCACCTTTCGCTGATACTACAATTTTGTTGCCTGAGTTGAGTAATCGTAATATCAAATGGTCGAAAAATGGCGCGCCCAGGACATATGTCGCGTTTGCAGGATCCACTATCAATCACCAACACCATCAGCTAAGCTCGTCATGATCCAGATTCCCTAATAGTATGGGTGATAGCTCAATGAAAAACGCTCTGCTTTGTGTACACCAACGTCTCAGCTTACTCACCAGGATATATTCCCATAGCGCTGAACAAATACCATGCACTCATCTGACCACAATCCTCATTCCCGGATAATCCATCCGCTGTATGATTGTAATCTGATTCGCCTATTCTTCTCACCCATTCTTGCGTTTTATGAGGTGCCGAAGATAAGATGTACATATATGGCTAAGGTTGGCCGAGGCATGCATCAATCAGACTCACGTATACTCCTTCAAGATATACTCACTATATGATGTGAAGGTTCATTTGTGTGTAGGTTGTGACCGCCCTCAAAATGTCTATCCAGGAAATTCGTGAAATTGTCTTTGCCACCCAGTAACTCAATGAGGCCAGATACGTCGTGCTGTTGAAATCCTTGAACCATCAGCTCACGAATGTTTGTGATGTGCCTCGTAACGCTTGATGGATGAAATGAATGACTTACCATGACGTCCAATGTGTAAGCCCAGTGATCACCTTCCGTCCAACCTTTCTCCGATCCGGCCCAAGCTCCATCGCTATTCCTCGCCTCCATGTGTCCAGTATCCTTGTTGGATACGTACTTGTAATTCTGCGCCCTTTGACGTAGGAAGGTTGCCTCTTCTTTCGCTCCCACCAAGGATGCAACGATGGAAGCAGCATGATCATCGTCTATACATTGGATATCAGCTGTGGATTCAGCACCAGACATACAGACGATTCGTTCCCACTGGATTTGAGTAACCGAGAGGCGGGAATGGAAGAAAGATGAACCATTAACTTACAAGCATAATCCAAAGTTCTACTTCCAGATTCTGAATGCAAGTCATCTGCCACAAAACCGATCTTCGCATATTCAGTAAGACCAGCACGGACTTCCTGAGGTGTACCTTCTTCTCTATCTCCGAATCTGCAGGACACGGCCACGAGTCAGGATTATACGGTGTCGGAAATTGTCACAGAGTTGGAAAGCTAAAACAGGGGAAATTAGGATAGGTGCAATTTACCTTAGTTCTGTATCCCTTTCTGGTGGTGTGAATGCATTTTTACGAACTGCGCCCCAAGCTTCGTTATAGTCAAATCCTTTCACACCTGTGGGACGCAATGACCGTTAGTCACCTCCTTAAAATTCGCTGTCATCTCTGACAATAGGATATCGCAGTATTTTCTATCCTTCCCTCACGGATACGAGGATCAACTCACCGATCTTCATAGCTTGCGCAATCATACTATCAGCATGAGTCCCAACCATAATGTTTGTCTCCACTATATTTTTCCACATGGGTAACCAGCCACCTTCTTTGTAATCTTGAATCATAGACTGAATCATTTCCCCTACTCTCTCAGGAGCCACCAAGATCAACCAAGCTGATTGTGCTCGAAATGTATCCCATATTGAGTATCCTGAATAACTGATTCCATCAACTATCTTATCGGAATATCCCGAATAGTATTTCGGACCCGAAGGTGTGTTCTCGGATATCTCATAAGGATACACTAAAGTATGAGCGAATGAGGTGTATAGGACCGTCTTGTTGGATGGTGTAGCTCCTTCTACCGAGAGAAGATCCAGTTTTTCTGCCCAAAGTGAACGTGTTTGATACGATGTTTGAGACAGGGTTTGCCCATCGGGTATTTCAAGATCAATGTTTCTGCAAGAAGTGTTATGATCAACACCTAATTTAGTATTTCTATTCTTGCTTGTCTTTATAGCATTACAACATAATCTTCAATGCTGATACGAATCATACTCACCTTCTAGCTTGGTCAACACTAATGAAACTGACCCCTACTCTGACCTCAACCTCTTTAGTTGAATGAGCAAACTGTACGTATCCAGCTAAGACTTCACCTTGTCCATTTGAAACTTCATGTTCAAGTTTTCCTGATCGAGAGATACCACTTGATTGGAACGAGTTGGAGAAACGAGCTACGAAATATGCTTTGAAATGCTTGGCTGGAAGTTCGTCGCCAACAAGAATATGGCTAAATCAGCTGGATGTTAGCGTTATCACTTGTTGGGAATGACAACTTAATCCTTGAAGGATCCTGCTATACGTGTCAAGAACAATATATAAGTGAATATACTCACTCCTGCCTTTCATCGTTCCAGCCCCAAACTTCCTGCTTATCTTCATCAATCTCTATATAACCTTGTGGATAGTACGGTACTTTATCTTCAGGTTGATCACCATGCAACAACCATGTTTTCCTACTTGCTTGAACGACTATATGGGGTTTGACAGATTCCGTTGAAGGGTGGAACGTATAACGCATATGTCCAACTCGAGATGCTACGTTGCTGGAAATGAATATCTGCGTTCTCCTCGTACAGCCGTACAGAACTTCAGGTTCTGGGATCGTTACAGAATAACCACTTACAAGCTGACATCTCAATTTCGATAGTACCTTTATTACTTCCTGCGTCAAGAACGTTGCTATAATAATTGGTACTTGCATATTCATCTTTTTTATCGAACGATAATCCACGTTCAGAAAAATCAGTTATGATTTCACCTAAACTAGCGTGCATCTCTGTCGGACCAGATTCACCTATACGAGATCAGATTATCAGTCACTGAAAGCATGTCATGTTATGTTTCACAACAGAGGTGAGAGTCAAAGTGGATGTAGTGTTCGTTTACTTCAAGATGAAATTCGCTTACCCATCCATATGGCAGGTTGATGTGTTCCGATAAACCCGTGAATTCCTGTATCTGTTTGATTATAAGGACACATTGAGACGTCTACGATAAGCTAAGGGATTAGAATATCTCTCTTGGTCACATGGCTTCTCATCGCAGAATAGGTCCACTGAAGGAAACACCTAAAGACTCAATACCACTTACAATTCTCCCTTGTTTGCGGTGTCCACCTTGTCATACCAAATGGAGGAGCTACGGCAGGTATCATACCTTCGCCCGTGGTTCACAGTCAGTCCAGAGACAGTTTGACGCTTATTTGTATCTCAATCATGAAGAAGTACTTACCACCACTCAAATTTGGCTCAGATCTGAGTATCGTTGGCATTTAGCTTCTTCGATCTCTTCCACTCGAACATTGGACAGGATTCGCTTACCCTCCATTCCCCAGATTGACATTGACCCATTCGCATCCTTCACTAGGAGGCTTCAGAAACTCTTTCTTACATATCCTACTTCTTCCATCCCCGAAATCGCCATGTCCAATTGCATATCCAGAAGGAATATTGATGTCTAGGTCATCCTGACGGATCTTCTTGAAATCCCCTCTTGAGTTATCACTTGGAGATGAAAAGGAAGACTGGTCATACCATGTGGATGCGTATAAATATGTCCCGTATACACCTAAGGATAAGAATGTGAGGATCATAAGACGTGATCTACGCCATGTCCTACTCTGCGGTCGGGATTGACCAGGTGAAGGATGAGGTAATGAAGTGGATAAACAGGGAGTTGCGGTTCGACGGCGTAACTCGGCCATTTCGATATATACTCAGAATAAACTGGGAAATCCCTGTGCTTCTCGTAATAGCCTCGTTATATGTTACCTGATGCTTGATCATATAGTGAGAGGGAGGTTAGAAGGATATCGATTCTGCCTTTGACAGTTTGTACGAGTATAAGCTTTGTGTTAAGAGAAAGTGGAAGGTGGAGGTGGAGGCCCGTGCGATTGTTGATATTTTAGATCAGAAGATAGATGGGAGATGATTGTCGTGTGAGAACGACATTGACTATCAAGATGGTGGTGCTTTCGCATGGAACTCATTTATCAGTCATATTACGAGCAATATAGACCAAGTGTGTCCCTTCATATGCTCATCACTCGAACATCCGCCCTCAGGTCACCTGTATCTACCATCAGTTCTCTACACCTCCGCACATCTTTCCGCGTCATGTCAGCATCAGGAATACCAACTTCGATTGAACCTCCAAAACCAACTGGATTAGTCATGCAGATCATCGTGAGACGTGACCTGTTAGCAGTGAGTCATGAGCATATCAAAACCACTTTCATTTCGAGAAGTCAAATGTACTTGTGCAGCTAACATGGTCGTTGTCCTGTCAGATACATGAATGGCCTATAGGACCTTTATTGGCTCAATCAGCTCATGCAGCGACTGCTGTTCTACACAAGTATAAAGTTCATCCGGATGTCATGAAATATCTAGAAGGGGAAGACGGAAGAGGCTGGGAAGGGATGAGAAAGGTCGTGATGGAGGTGAGTAAGACGGGATGATCAATATCAAGCAATTAAAAGATCACCACAACAACATTGAATTATCTTCTTTCCCCTTGTGTGTTGATATGAGTCTAATATATGTTTGCTTTCAGGTCCCTGATGAAGACGCTCTGCGAATGGTAGCAAGTAAGATTGATCAATTGAACAATCCTATACCTTATCATATCTGGATTGAACAACCGTGAGTCTCCCGAACTTATCCTTGTGATATCACTCCTTAATCATCTAAACTTTTCGTTGGGTTCGCGTGATAGTGAAAATACCCCAACGGCATTAGCTTTGATACCGAATAAACGAACAAAACAACTGAAGAAAATCCTAGATGAGCATTGTGTTCTGTTCCAATGAGTGGTATATTGCATTGCTACATACGCTTTGGTATCAAGGAATAGGTCCTTTCCACTGATGTTACCGTCAGTCGGGGAGTAAACCCAACCCATCAAACCTTGAGCCGTGCCGACTTAATCCTCATCGATCCCTTTTTTGCATGGTAATCGTTCAGTGACGTCCAATTCCAACAGCAGAAAAGGGATTCGTAGATGTTCGCAATCACAAAGGAGATAAAGGGAAAGTTCAGTCTCCGTCAGGTATGCAGGTGACATACAATGGATCGTAGCGTAGCTCAAACAATGAGACATGACAATGTTTTTTCCTCTCATCGAGATGAACCTCAGATGCGGATCCAAGTCAGATCCTCCCCAGCATCATTGCGGCCCTTCGTCTGAACGTACGGTGAGGATTGGATATGATGGGGGTCAGCATGTCAAGGACACTTTGTTTGTCAAGTTGAGTGTTGAATGTCGAATGTCGAATGTTGAACGATGGCGATGAAATGATGAATCAACGATGAGTGTGTGTTGAATGTCAGTCTGTGCTCTTGAGAATGTTGGATGATGTTCTACTACTTCTTTTATACTGAAGCTGGTTGATCGATGCAGGACCATGACATGTAGCAGTGACAGAACATATCATTTGACAGTCCTAGATACATATACATATATATATATGAATACTGTTAAGAGTCAATAACACCCTCTCCATCATCATCAACGAGTTCACTTTAAACACTATACTAGTTGGCGAAGCCATGTATGATAAGATGACAAACGTCAATACCCCTCGTCATAAACGATCCCAAGCAAAAGGACTAATATCAATTCCATTCCCCACATCATCTTCTACATTCATGTTAGATCAACAGGTCAACGATGAAGATATAAAACCTAGATTTAATGGTAATAGTTTGACTCCAAACGATGGTTATTCAGGTTTATTCACATCTGGAATGTTTCCAAATTATACCCCTCGTCCCGATGAATGTTCACTCCCAACACCACCTAGAAACGATCTTTCTTCCAATTCCACTACCACTTGTACTTCCACTTCCTATGCACCTGTGACTCCCGGCAGAAAGAAGAGGTCATCGATTATACACAATACTCTCTCGTCCACTTCACCTCAGAAATTCAAATCATCCGGAGTTGATAACGGCGTAGAAAGAGCTTTAGATGATGTAATGCGTAATTTGAGAGTATCAATTACACCAAATAAGAAATATAGTTACTCAGGTAAGAACAGATTAAATCAACAATCAAGATGGTCTTCTTCTACTGAAGGTAGTACATGTGAAAATAATGAGAATGAAGCAGAAGAAGAAGAAGAAGAAGGAGGAGGAGAACAAAGTGGTTTTTTCAAAATTAGAAAATCCAATGAAACTTCTCGTTCAAGGTTGACTGTGAAATCAACTAAATCCAAAAGGTCTAGGAAATCAGAAGATACAAATAGAGATGGAGATACTACGATCAATAATGGGCAATACGTTGCTAGATCAGGTATGGACTTAACCATGGATGAAATTCCACCTATTCCATCAATCACAATGATACCGTTGACTCCGGGGAGAAGTAGAAGGATGATGAATGGTTTAGTCAAAAGATTGGGTTTAACTCCAAAGAAGAGCAAGAAATCTATGTTCGTATCATACCCTCTTTCCCGCTGTAAGCTACCTACTGATCTGATAATGGTATACTCCAACAGGCCACCAAATGATACGTTGACCGCAGAATACAATACCCAACCCTCACATGTGACTCCAACACCGCCACTTCCACTTCCACTTCCACCTTCATTTGAAAAAAGGACGATTCCTAAAAAATCATCATTATCAACACTTCGATCTGCACTAACAAAGAAGTCATCTTCTACAACACTTCGTTCTGTTCGATCGGCCTCTCATCCCCATCATCCATTCGCAACCCTCTCAACTGAATTTGATTCAATATCTCCACCGCCAATGCCAATGCCATTTCCATCTGGAGCTGGAGCCGAAGCTGGAATATCTGGTTCGAGACAAGGTGATATCCTACCTGATTGTTTCCCTTCTACACCTAAAGGAGGTAAGCGAACACCGAAATCTTCTATCGGTCAACCTAAATTGCAATATGATGTTTCACCTTCACATTTCTTATATGAATTACCGCGTAAAGCTCCTTCGACACCTAAAAACGATTCATTCAACATTGAGTCTTTATACCAAACACCAGGTCGTTCCGGTGGAAAAGCGAACGATAATGATCATGACGGTATGATCAAGTTCGAAGAAGAAGATTTAGGTGATATCATCATGTCACCTGACAAACACCATGATGATGAACCACAGATAGATCTAGAGCCAGAATTGGAAAATGATGATTCAATGAATCAAGATTCTTCGCAAGAGATTTTCACGCCTCACCACCGTCACCAATCGAGATTCACATCAGAGTCCAACTCTCAAGCACAAGAAGTGATTAGACAGACGATGAACTCATTGACCCAAAATCAACTTGGTTCACCATTTCAGCCTCATCATTTTTCGACTCCGACTTCAACATTACCCATCAAACCTCGTCCAACCGGATTGAAAGTCGATGCCAACAACAATAAATCCAAGAACCACAACGTCAACCTAGTCTCCCCAGATATTACCTTGACACCGTTCTCTCGTCCACCTTCTGACAAATCCGACCATAATTTGAAATCGAATTTGAGATCGCAACCGTTATCAATGAAAAACATCAATTCGATGGGACTCCCGCTTCCGACTCCTTCGTGCGAGATTCGATCTGTGTCGAGAGCATCAAAGAAAGATCCGTTAGGTATAATGAAGAGGTTCAAATTATCTAAATCAACTAAAGATGATATACCATTCAGGAATGGCGCAGGAGATGGATGGTCAACTCCCATGCTCATGTCGTTCCCAGAACCAAGACCGTCAGGAGTGAGAAAACTAAATTTGGGTACTCACACTGTCGAAAGTTATTTCGATCACAATGTGGGTGCAATGGACAGTTATTTTGATCATGATCAGAATGTAGGAAGCTTCGGTACACCTGTCAAATATCAATCAAGAGCTTATATACCAGATTTCTCAGTCCCACCGCCATCAGAATCGGAAAATACTTCTTTCCAAAGTCAAAGTCAAAGTCAAAGTCAAAGTCAAAGTCAAAACCAGGATAAAATGGAAACCCCATTTGCTAGATTCCAAGATGGGTACGTATGTCAAATGGAACAACAAGCAAATGAAATACAGAACCAAAGTCCAGAATACATCTTTCAGCTTGAGAATGAGGATGAGAATGAACATGATATCCCCCGAGGAGGTCTAGAATGGAGAAAGCGAATTAAGAAATCAAGTGAGATTAGTGAAGGTGCCAAAAGTGGATTTACGATGCATACTATGACTACGGGTGAAGGTGTTGAAGAATGGGAATTGGAGAGGTACTTGAGGGATTTAGAAGGGGAAGTAGCTTAGGTGAGATTGAAATGAATATGCTGAGATTTCAGTGGTATGGCGGAGATGGTCTGGGCTGGATCCCATAGATACGTGCACAATAATAGATACATATTTCCAAACATCGTAACCTATGCATGTACAGTAGAGTATTTTTTGCCTGATACATCGATAGATATCGGTATTTATGCTTACGTCGAGGAGTGTACATTATTCACCTCCACCAGCTGATCCGCGATCGTGCCTGTGACGTACCTCCCTTTTCATCACTGGTTTTGCCCCGGATCACATTTTACATACCAAGAGATACATCATGAGTAGTGTACAAGTACGCGTTGGCGCACGCGGATGATATCCTGCACCGATCGATGGCGAGAAAGTAACGGTTGAATCGTCTGGAAGGGTACTCGAGTACTCGTAGATTGAATTCATGGGAATCAGACACTTCAAGCATTCAGAATCAGAAGCATGAGAATAACGTTACAAGTGGAGTGATAATTGGTATGATGCCATTTGATCTCATCTCATTTTTAGTTCGATTGATGCAATTATGGCACACGTATGTAACATATATAAGTGAAGACAGGAGATCCCATCGTATGAATATTCCCTTTTGACATATACATTATCTCAACGATTGTTTAAATGTCATTTACATCTATACGAACTGTCAAACCAACTTTAACCAGAACACTTAATCTTAACACCACTTTCAAAGCTTCATCCTCAATCGGAATCAGAATGTCATCAACTAACAGTACTATTGGATCTGAACCCATTCCATTATTTGGATTTCAAGAAAGACAACCTACTTCAGAAGAAAAAGCCTTGGTTGATGATGTATTAAATTTATATCAATTAAATCCCATCTCAGCCGCTTATGCGAGATACGATGAAAAAGCCACTTTCCACGATCCTATTGGATTAGCTCAAGGCTTGAACAGTATCGTGAGTTTCAATTCTCACTTTCAGGTGGGGGTGTCAGTTGGCATCGATGAACCATCAATAAGGATTCTCTTCCTACCTTCATATCCGATTATAGTACATCGGCATCTTGCCAAAGATGAACAGAAGCTGATATGCTCTCTTTCCCCCATTATAGAAAGCTCAATTCAATGCCATGCCTAGTATCTTCTCTCAATCAGAGACAAAAGGATTAAAATTCTTGGAAAACCCAGAAGTCGTGAGTGTTTTTTTGCAGAAGCATTCAAGCTGTATCGATCGTCCTGTCACATCTCTGTTCAATGGCATGCTCATCAACCCTGATTCCCCCCCCCCCTTACACACCATTTCCCTCTCCCATACCTCGCATGTGTCTTTATACCAGATGAATATGCTAACGTTATCCAATGCCGTGTATAGAAACCTCCTTCAGTCCAAGTCTCCCTTTCCCAGTTATACCACTTCAAGACTGCCGGATCTAAACTTGTCAATTCACTGGTTACCTTCCACGTTGACCCAAGCTCCAACCTGATCTTAAAGTGAGTACTTAACCCTGATCAGCCATCCCGTATCAAGACGAACGGTTTGCCTCCTGCGTATCACTTGTTTATGTCATGATGAACTGCTTCAGCTGACTGATGAACTGCACCATAGGCACGACGAAGAATGGGATGCTAAACCCAACTCCACAGGAGATGACGGATTCTTCGGTAAGATCAACGAATTACGAAAGAAATTCACAGCTTCTTCCGTTGAGGCCACCACCGATACCACTCCAAAGGATCAGAAGTAAAGAAAGAACAGTACGCGTAGTAGACAAATAATGCGTGGCTTAAAAGTTCAGCGGAAGAAGGAGATGAAAGACGTGGACATCGGGGGGTTCATAGGTAGACGTCAGAAGCCATGTATCGTGATACGTTTAAATTGCCTATGATCGACCGATTCAATTGCTCCATGATAGTGATGCTATGGTCTCGCCAAAGTGTCTCATACTGCATATCTCTCGTGGCATTGTTCTTCTCATCACACTGTGTACAGATCATTGTCGTTGACTTTCACTTTTCGTTTCGTCTTCTAATATTTCCTTGTGAGTTCTGCTATCACTATCTTACTTGTCTGACCATGTAGGCTTTCTCTTCTCTGCGAATGCAGCCATACCTACAACATAATGATGTTAGCTTCACTCGAAAGAAGCATATGCCAATAGGCTATAGCTAAGGTGTAGTTTACTTACCCTCTTTCTGATCCTGAGTAGCGAAGAGCTGTTGGAATAATCGTCTTTCAAGTCTTAAGCCTTGTTCCAAAGGAAGGTCCAATGCTGAAAACAATTTATAGCAAATCAGCCTGCAAATTCTCCTCTCCGAACACTTTCTAGAAGAGGTTCGTGAGCAAGATGACAAGGTAAACTCACATCCGTTAACAGCTTCTTTACCTGCTTGAACAGCTACTTTACCAAAACCAGCAATTGTTTCTGCTACTTTAACAGCTTCTTCAACTACGCTTTCACCTTCTCCTGTTAATCTAGATACCAGACCCCATTTTTCAGCTGTGACACCATCAATTTTCCTTCCTGTCAAAACCATATCCATGGCTTTCACTTTTCCAATTAGTGTGGTGAGCCGTTGAGATCCACCCATACCTGGTATAATACCAAGTGTGATTTCAGGTTGACCAAAAGTAGCTTTAGGTGTGGCGACTAAGATATCACACATCATAGCTAATTCGCATCCTCCTCCGAGCTAAGTTTGTGAAGAGTCAGCCTTCATTATGTCTATACTTACGAGAGGAATTCAGATGCGAAACTGATCATCATGCTAAAAGGACGCATAAATGAATCACTCACAGCATATCCAGCTACGGCACCTATGATTGGTTTTCGTATAGAAGCAATCTTACTCCACGATCCGAGGAAGTTGGTTGTATAAGCTTCGGCGACTGGTTGTTTGTCGATACATTGGTTCGATCAGTTCCATGTATTACATTTGACCACCATCTCCTAAATTCTAAGGGAAAAGCACACTCACACTCCTTGTCTTTCATTTCTTTGATATCTGCACCCGCAGCGAAATTCTTTTCACCACCAGTGATGACTATAGCTCTTACTTCATCATCGGCTTCTGCCTTTTCCAACTCAGCGTTCAGAGCTTGAAACAAAGGGGTCGATAATGCATTGAGTGCCTTTGGTCTATTGAGAGTCAAGATTGATACTTTGTTTGAAGATGATCGTGTTGGCACGACCAGTTGTTCTCCTGATGTTGATGACATGGCTCGAAGTTGAACCCTAGCAAATGAAGCGGTGGCAGGTCTGAGAAGTGTAGATGTACGTGATAACATCGTAATCCGTGAGAGCTCTCAAGTTTATAAGGTATGTTCATATACTGATGTGTTGTTCAATAACTGATAGATAAACTAGTGGAACGACGAAATCTCATCAATGAGCAAATGCAGTCCGCTTAATAATCAATCGCATTGATAACCGGGTTACCAAGCGGTAAGACCACGTGTCCCATCACGCCAAAAGAAAACGCCGATATTTGATTCCGCTGTTTGACACATGGCACTCGTGAATCCCGAGTCCAGCTTTGAGTTGGGATTCAGAGACAATATGAAAGTTGAAAAAGAATAAATGCATCCCAAAGAAAGATTAGATTGGCACTCCATCAACGAGAAACACCTCTTACGATAAAGACAACATAAAAGCAAGAACGTGTAAGGTATCCGTCACATCAGACCTTGAACCTTAAAAGTAAAAGCGACACGTTGAGTCGAAAGAGAATACATAATTCATTAGGGAAGATTTTCTGAGACAAGTTTCGTCAAAAACAAAGATATAAAAGGAATTCAACACTTCCAAAACAGATCTTTGCCACCACCTTCCTTTCCTTGCTTCAAATCAAAAGAAGAGAGACAATATGCCGCGGTTCTACGAGAACAAATACCCAGATGTAAGCATGGCACTTGAGTGAAGAAGGCATCATCAAAAAGCTGACAGTATCTTGCTATCCCTCCCTTCTTTCCCACCTTGGTCTCGTTAAACGCTCGATATAAATATTATGTTTTATATGTAATGTAGGTCGACCAACTGGTCATGGTCCAAGTACAATCCATTGAAGACATGGGAGCATATGTGAAATTGGTGAGTCAACCATCGGTCATCAATTCCAGTCGTCCCAATCCATGTCGCCTCGAAATCATCCGGGAAGATAAAGCTAATGAAGGATAAATTGATCGATGATAGCTCGAATACGATAACATCGAAGGAATGATCTTACTTTCCGAACTTTCAAGAAGACGTATTAGATCAGTACAAAAGTTGATCAGAGTAGGAAGGAATGAAGTCGTAGTTGTCATGCGTGTGGATCCTGATAAGGGTGAGTGACATCTTTATTTTGACAAGGTAAATGGGGTTTGGAACTGATAGAATTGCTGTTTTTCTATCGTCAATATTCTTTCTGCTGCAACAACTACTATGCCAACTCAACAATCAACATATCCATTCCATTTCATCTCACCCAATCCTCTCATCCCTTTCTTTTGACGCAATTCATGAATGAATACAGGTTACATCGATCTTTCCAAACGAAGAGTATCAGCAGAAGAAGTCGTGAAATGTGAAGAACAATACGAAAAAGGAAAAGCCGTCGATTCAATCTTAACTCAAGTAGCAAAGAAAAGAGGTGTATCTCCTGAATCGTTATATGAGAAAATCGCTTGGCCATTACATAAACAATATGGACATTCATACGAAGCTTTTAAAGCTTCCATCAGGTGAGCTTTTCCTTCTCTAGTTTTCAGTATTTGTTAGTCATATAAGGAGAAAGCAGGTGGTGGGAATTTGTAAGGAAGAACTGATTGATTGCTGACATTGTCAATTACCGCATTTCCGTTTTTAGCGAACCAGAAGCGATCTTCAATTCACTTTCATTAGATGAAGATACATTGTCCGATTTGAAATCTGCTATTGCAAGAAGATTAACACCCAAACCAGTAAAAGTACGAGCTGATATAGAAGTGAAATGTTTCTCATATAACGGTATCGACGCTATTAAACGTGCTTTATCAGCTGGTGAAGCATTATCAACAGAAGAAATTCCGATTAAAGTTAGATTAGTAGCTCCTCCTTTATATGTCATGTCTACTACTTCAACGGATAAACAAGGTGCGATCGAGTTGATGGAAAAGGCTGTTGAGACTATTGGTGAGAGTATTACAAAAGAAAAAGGTGATATGTCAATTAAGATGAAAGTGAGTTTTGAAGTCCCATTGGATTCATCCTTCTCCATGAGAATACCTCTTCTATTGATGTATCTCATCTGTCACGAATCCCCTTGTTCTCTTCGCCCCTTGTCGCCATTGTAAGATCAGTCGCTGACTTTGACCAAAACTTTTACAGCCCAAAGTCGTTTCCGAGACCGAAGACGCCGAACTCAAAGCACTCATGGAACAATTCGAAGTTGCCAACATGGACGTTGCAGGTGATGATGATTCCGATGAAGATGAAGAGTGAGGTGGACTTGAAGGGTTGTGAAGAGCTGTTGATTGGGCATAGGACGCATGAGCATCTGAAATCGAATGTTTGTGCATATGGGTAGGTAGATTAAGGTATTTTTACATAAATCACCATGTGATGCACTAAAACTTAGATAAAGAGTTGTCCGTTTGATTTGACTATTTGATCATTCAGTACTGACACGATTTCACGGAGCACTCGAGGTCGCGTCTGGAAGTACCATCGGTACGTTAATGGATGAGAGTGATCGGAGAACCATACAAGATGAAAGATGAAAGACGAAAGATGAAAGATGAAAGACGAAAGATGAAGGATGAAGGATGAAAGATGAAAGATGAAGGATGAAGGATGAAAGATGAAAGATGAAGGATGAAGGATGAAAGATGAAAGACGAAAGCTGAAAGATGAAAGATGAAAGCTGCTTCTTCCGATCGAGTCCAAACTACGGGTCTTGTTTTCGTGTTGGGCTTAACATTGAGACACAATTGAGCAGAGCTCACAGGAGTCTGAATTACAAAGTTCAGATCGGGTACAGACGGACTTCACACCGTTGCTCGCTGTTGTCGTTGAGCAACTTTATCTCTTTATTCTAAGGTCGAAGTCACATCTGAGGGAGAGGGAGTTTATCAGGAGACGAAGAAAAGATTTTATTCCGCGAAATCGTCTGGTGTCAATGTCAAAGTTGACTTGTGGCGAGACCTATATTACAAGAGAGTTCTGGACTACACTCGCATTCCACCGTTCTCGTTCACCTCTCTCACCTCCTTGTCTAATATGTTACGAAACTGTCAATACAGGTAGGAATGCGCGCCATGCAGCGTGGTGGTCTGTGCTCAACCGCACAGTGAAGCGGGTGAATGTGGCACTTTCCAAATTTCAATGTCGCGCGTGTGGCGAATGTGGCACATTCCCGGCACCCTGCCGCATCCTCTTTGCGCGATACTATTCCTCTTCTATCTCGATGCCAACAGCCCCAATTCGAGCGGAAACAAGCTCAAACGATGTGCAAAAGGTCTGCGAAGCTTGTGGGGGCAAAAAGAATGGAGAAGCAGGGAATTGAACCCGGTACCTCGTCAAGAAAATCCGTTCGACTTCAAGATGCTAATGACGCGCTCTGCCAAATGAGCTACATCCCCTTCAATGTTGGTTGGCTTTTTGACTTCCATATGATCTGAAACATTGATCCTTCCTTCTGTCCGGTAGTGCGGGTTGATATTCTCAGCTTTAATCCTCCTAGTATCTGCCTCTAGCTGTACTCGTAGAATTACATTAACGTTAGCAGCAATCGCAGAGCTGACCGAATTCCATATAGATGATGACACACCGACTATCGTAACAACAGGATTGAAGATTGACAAGGCTAGCTCACATTTCGTATATTAACAGTGTAGTCAGGTCCATAACGTTGTGGATGCCCAATGATTGTCATGCTCAACGGTATTTCGTATGATGTGTGGCCTAGCCTGTTGCTTGTACAAGTAGCACTAATTTCACTAATTGCAGGCTCGGTCTTGAATGTAGCTGCCAGCTGGAACTGAGGACTATTTGCATTCCAGTATAATCCCACACGTTGTCCGAGCAGAATAGTCACAATTGAGTATGGATCTGATCATGTCTATTCTCGTAGCACTTCAAAGATTGCATTTTCTAGAATCAAGCCGAATATCTCGGTGAGGCAGTGACATGTATATGATGACTCGTTATAGTCATGATGAACATTGTGATGCTGTGACCTCCCAAATAAAAGATATATGAGACCCAAGAAGAATCCCCAATCGTAATGAAACTTATCAACATAGGTATACTTCTTAAGCTAACAATCTCGAGTTGAATCCTTCTCTATGCGGTAGCTAGCCGTGAGTGCACAAAAAACAGTCAAGTCATGCTCACTCTGGCGTAGAGCGGTACGATAGAGTGGCAATCGTGTCGCATTCCTCATTGATTTCATATATCCTGCATGTATTTCACCAATACTAGAGTATGTACTGTATTATCCCGTATGGTATCCGCTTCGTTTGACACTTAAATTATTCCACAATGAAGGTCTAGTGGATGGTTTATCTCAATGAACAACTTTACACCTGGATAACTCCACAAACAACACCTATCGACATGATTTCCAGACTACCTTTGTATTCTTCTTCTGCCCATTCATCTATCGATGTTAACCATTTAGAAGCAGGCATATTCGGACCTAATCTCGATGCTGTTCCAGGTACCATCTGATTCATATCTGTATCATCGATTATCAAAATTAAGTAAGCGATCAATTTGGTACATCTCAATTCAGAGTGCTTCGTGATTGATATAGGGAAATCCTTAGGGCGCCATACTCACCTACGGCTGACCAATGTATATTCAATCTTTCACCTTCATCCATCCTCAAAGTCAAATTCAGATCTTGAACATGTTCATCAACAGAAGTTGCTATCTTGACATGGTGTCTCTTTTTTCCTTGAGGCGGTGGGGTATCAAATGACCACTTCAAAACTGAAGCTTCAAAGGCTAAAGTCGGCCAAACCAGTCCTTTCTGCAAGGGTGAATGACAAGTCAGCATTTAGTCTAGATGTGAAGAGGGAACGACCGACTCTCCCGAATCTAGACTGTTACTTGTGTTGAACAACTCAATAGTCCATTGAAGATACTACTCAAAACAACTCACAAAGTTAAACCTCAATCTAACTTCTCTCATTCCATATTCCCATTTAACATCTTGAGTGTAGAAACCCATATTTGGCCAAGAAAATTGCTCATCTTCCTTTTTAACCTCAATCGGGAATTTATAAGTGTCCAAGAAAGCTGATATCGGATAGATAACATCCCAATCCGAATCATAATCTGTCAGTTTCGTGTGTTGTAAACCTGTGTTTGGTTGACCGAATTTCTCGTGAATTGTAGGTATTATAGTTGATACTGGTCCGCGATCCATGAACGCCAAATGACCTGTATGCTCTCCTGAAGTATGCTATGTCATGAGAGTTAGCGATGTAGTCTGACATTTCAAATCACGAAAATAGTGACGATCTGAGTAAACGGAATACAGCATCATGAAGCGAGAGATGACTCACGTTGTAGATGTATTGTGCACCAACACGCTTAGGATGCATGTCGTCATAAGGCCAATACCATGGTCCTCCTAAAGCAACCAATAGACCGGCAACGAATAGAGCAAGACCGATCACGATCTTCCGTTGAGACGATCGAGGCACACGATGGAAGAGCGGTATAGCCATGGGGAAGAAGACGAATCCACAC
This sequence comes from Kwoniella shivajii, assembly GCF_035658355.1. Lineage (NCBI taxonomy): Eukaryota > Fungi > Basidiomycota > Tremellomycetes > Tremellales > Cryptococcaceae > Kwoniella > Kwoniella shivajii. Next base: position 1,822,750 of record NC_085911.1, read on the forward strand.
GTGGACGAGATCACAGCTATAATGATTTCTGCCGGAGCATCCTGAGAAGAATTACAAAATGTCAGTAATGGAATAGTTCAAATATTCCAGCCCAAAGTCAGGTAGGAAAGCAATTTTATACAGTGTTCTTTCGGTCCTTCATAGGGTGGGAAGGGGCCATCACTCACTTTGCCCATTCGTCCAGCAAGAGGAGTAAATATGTCCAGTGTCTGGGGATATACGATGTGGTTAGTAAACCCTAGGGCTCCTGTCTGACCAATCTCGGATCCAAGCTCGTACTCACAGTAGTTATAGCCTCTACAGCAAATGTAGTACATACAATCAGTGGAATTACATAAGTACTTTTGATCTTCATGCCTTCAGTCTTTCTTCCCACCAATTGTCCAATCTCATTCAGGAATGAACCGATGACCAGTAAACCAGTGAAAAATGAGAAGATATAAGCTGATTTTATCCCTACAGCTTGAATAGATAACATCAACAAAGCTGAGAACAACGTTTGGGCATTATAATGAGCAGATTCTAATTGTGTTCTTGATATCGGAGATAATAATTTTGAGAATAGTAGTTGAACAGTGAAATGTCCAATAAATCCTGTTGGAATGTAGATAAGCAGAGGGAGATGTTCGTGTCGGAACCTACGTACATGGGTGTGATGGTCAGCCTCTATACTTCGCCCAATGTGTCTGGGAAAGATAGTAAGACTCACCATAATTGTCCTTTACCGACCCATGATAATGTCGCCGCTAACGAGACCGCAGTCAATGCTCCTCCAATGAACCCCAGTGGTGTTCCAACGAGAGCTACGACGAAAGTCTTCCATCGGTTCTTGCTTAGTTGACGGAGAGATAGGGCTACCGCCACAACAGCGAGCGATGTATAAATCCTGTTTGCAGCTTGCATAGGCCAATAGAAGAAGACTCGATCATAAAGCGAGAAATAAACCAGGTCTGATGGTGCGAAATCTTCCGCTTTTAGTAGAGGAGACTGAGGAGAAGTCATGTGATCCACTATCGCAATGATGTTGTTGGCGAAATGTTGAGCTGAACCGCTTTCAATGTTTTTGATCGAGTCTCTGGAAGATCTCATGAGCTGCTACTTCTGTCGAGTTCTTCCTTCAATCAAAGGTCTACTCACTTGCGGGTATGGTAAAAGTAACTATGTCCAATAAGGGCCATCTTGAGAATTACTGTCAGCTGCAGCAAACAACATACCATGTCATCCTGTGTGGTGACTTACGTCCAATCCTGAAACGCCGAGATATTTCTCGAAATATACAAAGTCGGTACTGATTGTTCCAAGAACGATCAGCGTATATGTCATGATTTGAATTTGAACAGGTTCGCTCACTCAGACATAATGATACCAGAAGAGAACACCTCAGCGGCGATGATGGTTCCTCTGGGACTGCATTATCTGTATCAGCTGTGAATCTTGAAAGACTGAGATCTAATCTTACTGGGGAGCATGCGAGTAAGCTTCGACCATTTCTTTACTTGTTGCTTGGAACAACATAGCTCCACCGGTGGTTCCAGCAGCTTGATTTACGAATTAGCTATACATTTTCAGCCGCTTGGCGATTGGCGTAGTTGCTCACCTTCTAGGTTAATCACAGCACCAACCCTATGATCCAATTAGCCAGAAGATCCCAACCGGTCCGCAGAGCAGAAGCCAGTACTCACTGATGTCTTGTCGGGTGTTGTGTAGAATACAAATGTGAACCATCCTCTAACGTTTCTACTTGTATCAGATTGTGTGTCCAGCGTCATGTACTCACCTTCACCTCCATTCCACACTGAGAGTCCACGTCAGCATGCCCGCGTATCCAATACAGCCATAGTGTAGACCTACTAAATATGACACTTCCATCGAACGGCTGATCTCTTTCTACCAGCACTCTGGCTACATCCAGCATTACTCCGACACCCATGCCGTCACTAAAAGATATGCATTAGCGCTATTCGTGGCCCCCCTCCCATCGTCGCATGCTCATACTCTAGGCATGTACATTATGATAGAAATGAACTTACTCTGCGGCCCCTGGAGCAGGTAAAGTGGAATCTATGTGACTTCCTAACAAGATCGCATCTTTTTCTACTTTTACTGCAGATGCATTGAATGAAGGTGGATTGATAGCTTTCATCCGTAAGATGATGTTGGTGATTCCATTATAGGCTTTAAGTACTGCGTGATCAATGATATCGAATCTAGATATCCATATTTCAAAAGGTAAGAAACGTTTTTGAGACACGGTATATCAATAGGAGCTTCCGAAAGTTACTGTTTACACGGGTTGTATAGAGTTAGGGAATGACAGATTCACTTACGAATGAAAACCTGATCCTTGTTGAACCCACCATTCGCAGTTCAGTACACCTCCTTCTTCGCACCTTCTCAGAATCTTCTGAACTTGGCTCAAAACGTATTCTTCCCCAGCAACAGCTTCGTGGGTTCCAACTGTTCTATAACCTATATCCTCTAAAGCTCCTATATGTCCCAGGATCAAAGATTCAGATGGCTGTGGATTTCCGTCAATATCACTGATGACGTGAAGTAGGTCAGCTATTATCATCTCCGTGTCACCCGCGTTGACAGGTAAAGAATGAAGGCAAAACCACGTACTAAGGTGGCAACAGTTCAGGCAAGGTGTAATGCAATCTCGACAAGTATATAGGTAAGATTGTCAAAATGGGTAACAACAAAAGGTAATTCCAGAAGGATGTCTTCTCAGCTGGAGGTTGTTCCTTGGGTGGGTTGGATGGTGTTGACTTGACTATGACTGGAGTCAAGATGGGCTGTTCGGTGAAAGTGGAAGGAGGGGAAGAAGTGGGATCATCCTCGCTCTTGGCGAGTGGTGTATCGACTACCATATCTCCTGCTCGAGTAGTGTACCTTTTGAATCGCAACAGTAACGACTAATATGAAATGGCTATGGCTATAATCAACATACAAGTATGAAGTCAAAGTTGACCGCAATGAAGTGTAGAAGATGAGGTGTATTACCAGAGTCAATGTTCATGTTCATCTCATTATCCGCGCTCATTGTTTGCTGACATCATCGTGCCATTTCTAAAAGTATAAACCTTATAACAATACTGAGTGATAAACGCTGTCTTCCGGCCAACGTCAAAGTGAGAGTACGGTGTTCCTCTTCCACATTCAGTCACATCAACGACGCTCATGTAGTCCGTATACATGTCCATAGTAGTGCTGTTTTTTTGCTTCATTCGAGATGCATAAGTATGAACGCAGTGATATCCTCTTGGCGAATCCCCATAAATCCCTCTTCTTCCTTTTCTCGGTGATCTCCGCCAAAAACAACCCCTCCCCTTGACCTGTTGAAAAAGTTGATATTTGTATACCATCGCACTGTATAACCATCAGATTCTGCTCAAGCTTGACAGTACTCGAGCAAAGCAAGTCGATCCTTTCACTGTCACTCACCCGCTTTTATGCGAGCCACTGTAGTCTTACTCATACGCAGACAGAACAAAAGAATGGCTCATCTAGCTTCCCTATCGAAAGAAGAGCTGATCGCTCGAATCGAATTTCTCGAATCTGCAGCCAAAGTCAAATCGCCCACTACCACAACCACAACCAACGAGCCTGCCGATATTACTGGCAATACAGTCAAGCCAGATGCAGGACCTTCAACATCAACATCTACCAATGGGAACCAGAATGAATATCGTGTAGTTTTGGACGAAAATGGTAAACCACTTCGAAAACATGCTAGAAAACAATTAAGGAAATCTGAAAAACCATTTGAATATCATTCGCATCCCACTCGACATATAGCGTTAATGATCTCATATCATGGATGGCCATATTGTGGATTGGCTTTACAGCCACCTTTACCGGGTATGCCAAATGTCCAAACTGTTGAAAGTGAATTACTGAAAGCATTGGAAAAAACAAGATTGATAGAAGGAGGAAAAGGTTTGGAAGGTTGCAATTATGGTAGATGTGGTAGAACAGATAGAGGTGTAAGTGGACATGGACAAGTCGTCAATCTATGGGTTAGAAGTAATAGAAAATTAGATGATCAAGGTGAAAAACTGAATGAAATAGGTTGGAAATTACCTCAAAATCCTTTACCACCGAAACCCCCTAACGTTAACATGGAACAAGATGAACAGACCCAACAAGGACAAGGGGAACGACAAGGTGAACAAGAAGCGAAATCAAAGAAAAACAAGAAAAATGTACAAGTCATTCCAAAATCAGATCCACTCGAATATCCTTATCCGAAAATATTAAATTCAGTACTACCTCCTTCCATCAGAGTAATAGCTTGGACACCTTTAAATTCAGAATTTGATTCTAGATTTTCATGTTTATTCAGACATTACAAATATGTTTTCCACTTAAAACCCACACCCACTTCTGAACCACTGGATCTGGATCTGATGAAATTGGGTGCAGAGAGGTTAATAGGTGAAAATGATCATCGAAATTTTTGTAAATTAGATGGATCAAAACAGATTAATAATCATAAAAGGACAGTTCTTAAAGCATATTTCGAAGGAATCGATAAAGAAAACGACAAATACGTTTTCAATTTGATTGGAACTGCTTTTTTATGGCATCAAGTTAGACATATTATAGCTGTTTTGTTCTTGATCGGAAGTGGATTAGAGAAACCCGAATTAATCAGTGATTTGTTAAACGTTGAGAAATATCCTTCAAAACCAATCTACACAATGGGTGATCCATTGCCCCTAACTCTGCATGAATGCGGTTATAAACAGTATCCAGAAGATGATACTGAAAATTTGTTATTGGATTGGAGGTTCGGCGGATACGATGGGCCATGGAATAGTTTAGGACAAGAACGAAAAGATGAATTATATCATTTGGCAATGGGTGGAAGAGAAGGCTTTGAAAGGCAATTAATGACTGCCACGCAACAAGCTGAAATTAAAGCTTGGCAAGTCGGTGGATCTCTAAGAAAGATAAGGGAATTATTGGGACCTGTCAAAAAAGACAGAGAAGATCAAATAATCCATTCTGTAGGTGGTGGTGAAGTGTCAATCGGATTGAACTATAAACAATTATCAGAAAGGTTACGAGGTGAAACTCCAGAAGAAGTTAATAGGAAATGGCGAGAACTGAAGGGCAGACCAGGAGGAAAAAGTAAAAAGAATGCTATGGATGTGGATGGAGATGTAGATGAGAGCGGCGGCGGTGATGAGTAGATTGCGGCTTATCCGACGGTATTTCCAAGGCGCAACAAGTACTTGCTATGCGTATGATGTGCGTCCCTCGTCAAGCAGGCAGGTGAAGCTTGGTGCTCAATGATGTAGTATTGTAGTACATGTTCAAAAACATAAAATACATGCCTTAGATTTATTATGCCTGAACGTTCCAATCAACTCTATTCACTCATTTGAGTTCTGCCTCTTCGTGCAGATGTGTTGATTTATAGCTTCATCTGTTGAAATAGGATTTGCTTCCTTCTACTCGATCTCCTATTACCTATGTCAATCGGTTGAATTTTGTTAATGACTCTGATGCCCCATCACATCTCATCCTGTAGCATTCCAACTTCAACTATCCACCTAGAACACTTATCTTGTGCCCATCATCCTCAGTCTATCAGGATGTATACCCGGAGCGGCACCTGCTGGAGGTTGAGTAGCTCGAGTGAATACAGGTGGAGGTTGACTTGCTGATGGTGCCGAGGGACTAGAGAAACCATTTGAGGCTTGAGGAGGTGGTCTGAAAGGCATCACACCTGTAGGAGGGAAATTTCCATTTGGCGGGAAAGGTGGTGTCGCACCTCCTATTCCAGGTGGAGGGAATGGGGGCGCTCCGTTACCTGCAAAGTTGGGTGGGAAAGGTGGAGCAGCACCGTTGGGTGGGAAGGGAGGTCGGTAAGATGGTGCGCCGTTTTGAGGTGGGAAAGACGGTCCTGAGGAAGATGGGTATTGAGGTGGGAAGCCTGATGTCACAGTAGTGTCAGCGAGGATGTACGCAGGTAGAAAGGGGATGTCAGGAAATGATTTGCTACATATTATTTTATAGATCTATGCGCTCCTCGTCTTTGTCTCAGATCTCACCCCTTCATGATATGATCACTATTATGCTCAGTGTCCCCTCCTTCGTTCAATGTAGGTCCACAATGGCCAACCGCCAACATCATTTCCGTGCTCTAAGACCTGCTACTGCTCTTAAACCTTCGCCCTTCATCCTTCACCCTCTCACCGTCCTCGACATCCTCGTGCCGTCTCCAAACGCCCGTTGCATTTTCGCTGAACTCACCTTGATTCGTGGTCATGGGATTTAAGAAGCCCGCACCCAATCTCATACTGGGGGCCATCATCATCTGTTGTCTGCCACCTCCTGATTCATGTTGAGATATAATTTGATCAATGATATTTTGTGCTTTGTCATGATTCAATCCTGCGAAATAATCCCTGACGTTCGCTACGTGGTTCCTACCTGTATTATGAGCTTTACGGGCGTTCATCGAGTCGTGGGTCAGATAGCTATGGGTTGTGTTCATGAAGTGTGATTTGTCATTTGAATTGGGAATGAGAGTTAAGGATTCGGGATGGATGATGATACGTGTCAAAATAGGAATGGGAGAAAGAAAGCGAAGAATCGATGGTCGTGAGAAGATATTCAGGTTGAATTGAGAAAACACATGTCAGCGCTATTTCAACTTAACATTACCCATTATCCGCAATGACAATCTACCATCCACCATAGTACATCCTGTTGTATCCAGCACATAGATAAAGAAAGGGTGAGAGGCCAATAATCCAGGAAGTATCACTCACATATCACAATAATCACAATAGTATTTACCCATCTTGAATTGTGGTAGCTCCTATATTGTTTCTTTGACGAAGGGTGTGTAGGAGGTTCACTCAGGATATTAGCAGCTCCTTTTGTATGTGCTGATTTTCAATTGCGGATTCCAGATGGATAAGTAGTACGAGCGATGGATTGACTAAAACAGATTGAACATGAAGATGCTGAGTTCAGTCGAAAAACACAGAAAGAAAGGAGGGTGAAAAGGAGGGGGGGACCTCACACGCGTGCCTATTTCCCGTGCTTCCCAACCAGTACATCCCATTATAGGAGCCACGCCTATCCGGCTTTGTCGTCGTCTACCATGGGGACAGACAGTGAGAGAAACGCAGTCTTTCCACAGTACGAATAGTCAAAGACTGTACATGTATTGTCATATAACGGTATTCATACATGGGTTGTAAAGTTACAAAGGAAATCCTATCATGATGTTTTCAACTTATTATTCACGATATAGCATTTCGCGATCTATATTTTCATTTAATTCATTGTTATTGTTCGTTATTCTAAGCGTTTCATCATGATACTTTATGTTTACAAGGGACTACTGCCCCTAAAGAGCAAGCCGATCGAAATCCTTCGGGACTTCCCAGCCCTATCATAAACAGTAAGCATGTCATATTGTAGGCAAGTCATTCTAGAATCTGGAGATTCAAGTCGTACGTATAATTGGCGTGATCGTCAGGCAGGAAAAATGATCTCTCCACTCACGTGCGCTTTCGCAACCCTCTTATAAGCGTCAACAGCTTCTCGCATGTTGTAAGGTGTATTCCATTCACGAGGATCAAGTCGAGCAGGGGGCGTAGCTTCGGTTAAGTTTGTCTATCCGTAGCCAATAACTTTAGCCTTCAACCCCTTCGACGCGAGTTTGAGATCGTTGGGAAGCCCTTGAGTCCTAATACCCACCATAACTTCTCTAACCACAGCTTCAGTGACAAAAGCAGGATTCCACCCGGTGGCGGTCATGAGTTCATTACAGATACTTCCCCCTCCAGTGACATTGCCTCCTCCACCCTGCATGAAAGGCAGCATCCTTGGATGTAGGATTCTCATGAACGGTGGACTGTGAGGGAAAGAAGATGGGAATCGGAGCTCGACAATGATCGATTGCACTTTACGCTGTTTCAGCTCTTTGTATAGATGTGAGTCTGGAGGGAAAGTATGAAGCTCGAGCAGCCAGCAGTACAGGCTGATGACGAAAGCCTCGGTGTCAGCCAGTCTTAACAGAATTAAGCCTGGGTTTTACTCCCAAATGGGACTCACCTGTCTGTGTCCGGATTGATATAGAATGGTAATCCGCCTTCCTCCTGAGCGCTGATCAGAGCTTTGAACTCTTTGCCCAACGATTTATTGGCCACAGTGCTGGTCTCGGATGGTGGCGGTAATAACTCTAGTCCTTCATATCGACTTTGAGGAGAAGGGTTGAAACCATTTTCATTGCACTTGGCTGCTTTGCTTGAATTGGCCGGAGGATGGAGAATGTCACGATCCGTCTTATCGTCTGGATCGTTATCCTTGAATTTAGTTCGTTTCAATTTCTCCGGCATTCTCTGTTCGAAACGATCGAGTTCAGTACACGCTCTATTATTATAAACGATATAATACTTTACCTACAACTTTCAATGGCCCAAAATTCATTTTAGGGCTCACTTTGAGCGTAGGATCGTGAATAAAGAGATTCCCCGTGCATTCCACGCTTTTCCCTAAACCTTTCTGGTCGTCCTCAGGGTTTTCTTTCTGTTCAGTTCCTTGAACAAGCAAGAGAAAAGGTTTGATTTGTTTTGTGATACTGACTGCGTTCGATATCAAAACACTGAGCTTTGAAACCCACACATGTCAATAGACTCACCGACATAATACGGGTTTTGGCTAACAAACGTGTGAGGCATGTTTACTGATTATCAAAATTGTCAGTTGAACTGATTGATTGGAGGCTTATGATATGAGTTCAACTGACCGATCTCTACCAATGCAGTCGCTTTGCTAACCGTATAATCTGCGTTGGGTCTGACAAAATGAATTTCTCTTGCATAGGTACCCATAGAGGTAGCGGAATCCGAAGCGAAATAAACTCCATTTCCGAATGCCTGTGTAATGTTTTGATCAGTACATGCTAATCTGGGCGAATGGCTAAGACTCACTCTTCCATTGAGTGTTTCCGTGAAATCAAGACCAGTTCGAAGGATATTGTGCCATCTTTCAGCAGGAGACCCTTGAGCAGTTTATCAACCTCGTACAGTTCGGCGAAGAGTCAGGTTAGCTTACCATGAAAAGCTAAAAGCGATGGGTACTGCTGACAATTCTTATCCGCTTTTTGAGCCATCTCAATCTCATTTTTGAAATTGGTTTCCTGTTCAGGTGATCCTACTACGAATGTAAATTGTTTGAAATTGGTTACGACACTATACTCTTTGCTAGGCTTGATGTCCTGCACTCCTTCGCCTGGCTTGGTTTCCTTCAGATACGCTCTACATGAGCCAATCACCCAACGAAGGACCCCGATAGCCCCTGGTGGAGCTTCGATAGATTTGAGTTTACCTCCAGAGTCGAGTGTTGCTTTGATTTCAGATACTCGAGGTAGCTTCCCGATAAGCCACGCCAAAGCTCGCCGCTGATCTGCTGCAGGGAGTTCATCTAAAAGTTGCGGTGCAGGGATACCAAAGTCTGCAGGTACTTCGATACTGCGAGGCATGGCGGTAAGTACGGAAAATCAAAGGGAGGTCCGATTGCTTACTGCAAGTGAAGAGGTAATTCCATCCTGTTAGTCGTTCCCGAAGATGCAGCACAATAGGCGAATGAGAGGAGGATATCGACCACGCCTGGGTGAGTAGTGATTGTGTGCTCGACTGAAGGGCCAAGTCCAAGACTCATAAAACCGTAAAGACATAAAGGTTTATCACAGACATACGGTCTAAGACACGGAATCTGGACTTCGAGGCCGCAGTTCTGATGACCCAAGTCAGTGGCAAGACGTAATTAAGATTCCAGGCAGCTCACCAAGCAATACTGCGGCGCTTCCATAAATCTTCTCAATATCCAGTGAAATGCTACAAGTGGGAGATTCTGCTCGCAACCTTTGGCGACAGGATCGCCCTTCTCTGCCTTCCCTACCATTTTTGGCATTTTGTTATGCTGGAAGACTTGACGAGATTCCTCTTCATCCATACCAACCATATCGGCTGTCTTCCAATCGAGTCCGAATGCTGTTCTAAGCTTGTAGCACCGTCCAAATGATTTGAGGTAGCCGAGCAAAGGCGCAGATAGATAGAATCCTGGGATACTGTGCCCTCTTGTGGTGGACACCATCAGGTCGACAGGTGGTTTATCTAAAGTCAGTCACCTTCTGTTGTGGAGAGACTCACAGCTAGGATGCAAACCGAGCCAAAAGTTCATCTTGTCCATGTGTGGAGGATATGTATGTGTGCCGATGAGAAGAACGATTCTTTGATTCGCTTTCCAAGCATCAACCAATCCATCATCCCACATTCCCAGAATATTGGGATCGATTGGAAGGTTTTTCAAGGGTATTGAATAAGATATTACCTGAATGTCAGCGATAAGCCAAATGAGTTTTGCTCACCCAGAAATCTGAAACTTGTGTTAGACCCGGTCGATATCCCCACTTCTTGGCTTGTTCAAAATGGCTAAGCTACATGTCAGCTGCTTGTATAGGTATAGAAGGAAGGAAACAGCTACGGCCGTTTCATTGCATTCTACTGGGAGCAATTAGGAGATCAGCTACATATCACTCACTCTTTAAGCTGTATCCACCCGGCTCCCAGATCGACTTGAGATCCTTTGGCCGTTTCAAGGCCTCTTCCTGGACCATTTTCGGCCCAAGGATCGATCATATCTTCCTCACCATATTCAATCTCATCGAAAGCAGGTGGAAATCCTCCTGTCGCCTCGTCGTCTCCCTGAAGGGAGGATAGGAGAGATCGAAGGAGAAAAGGAATATCTTGATCGTAAACATCGGTGAACCGGGAAAAGGTAGTGCTTGCTCTACGAGGAGGATCATCCGAAGAGAAAATCAACAGTTTGTAAGAAGCAGGATAGGTGGTGATACCTGATATAGCATCAGCTCCTATTAACGGGGAATACTGAAGTACGATGTGACATAAGGCTTACCGTGAAATACAATGTTAACAGTGAATTTGACTTCTCTGCCATCGAGGTCCTCGTATTCCAGCTTGAACAAAATGGAGTCATCTTCTTCACCTTGCTCAAATTCTGCTCTCGTCAGCTCAATCTTAGGAAACTCCCAGCTTACGTTTGATCGTTGCCAACATTCCAGCATAACCTTCTATTGGGCCTTCCACACCCCATGTCAGTTTGGAGACACTGACATCGTTCTTCCATCCTTCTCTTCCACTGCTCACATCTGCCGTTGGAGCAGGTGAAGGGAGACTGTTCATGTTTACCTGCTTAGCTGAAGTATGATTGTCTATCTGGTCTTGTATTGAAGCGCTGATAGCGGCTTGCATGTTGTCATCTACTTCTATATCTTCACCGTCAGATCCAGTAAAAAAGGATTCTTCTTCTTCCTCTTCAGAATCATCGATTACAATTGGTTGCTGTCTACTCATCTTTGATGGCTTGGGCGGAGGTTTTTCCCGCTTTATGGGTGATGAGGACGAAGAGGTAGTACCTGATGGCAGTGATGAAGAAGCTTCAGCTTGGATTTGTTCTTGATGTTGTCTGATTCGCACGGATGAACGTGTGACACGCTTTGCAGGTTGATCAATATTGAAGGGTGAAGAAGTTGCAGAAGATTTATCGCGTTTTCTCCTGGAAGACATGTGAATATGTATTGATGGGTTTATTTGAGCTAATGAGATTCATAGGTCTGTGAGTGTTATTGACAGATACTCGACCTGACAGAAAAATGTTCTTCGGATCGTTGTCGGTGATCAGCACACTTTGTAGTGATGAGATGACAGAAGAAGAAGGAGAATGCGAGCTGAGGTGCAAGTTGTCACATCTTCTTTCCGTTTTTTACATGTTTCTTTCTTCTTTTCCTTTCTCTGTGTGGGATCTCGTCAAATTGATTGCAGGTTGATTGGACTTTTATCTTTTTTTCATACATACGTGCACCAACTCAAATGCTTTCTTTCCTTTTGGCATGCATGTGGGGTAGGATTGTGGGGCGTCTAATCTCCCGGCATTACGTATGTCAGCACGTGTGAAGCGGAGATCGAACGCGATGACCGAGTGTATCTGATCTCGCAAAGGAAAGGTTCATTATTGACCAAAATTGTATATATACATATAGCCTACAAGGCTACTCATCAATCTATCCTCACTCTTCACTGGGATCATAGGTTATATACTATACTCTCAACATGGTAGCGGATACCATCCACGTTCACTCCCATCTGGCCGGTTATCCTACATACCATATATTTGGGCATGACATTGGTGAGCTATCTCTACCCTTGGAACATGGACTATAAAGTTGACACCTCCAATTTTTAGTCCTCGACGTTCCTATCTCAGCTTTGATACTTTCCACCATTGGAGCTGTTTTTCTCCTTCGATACACACTCTCTGTGTTCAGACTCATCTTAGAGCTTGCTGTACTTCCAGGCAAAAACGTGAGCTAAACTACCGCGCAACGAAATCGCATCGCGTATTCTGCTTAAACGGATGACATCCAGGTCAAGAGATATCAATCTCGAAATGGTAAAACCTGGGCACTGGTCACAGGCTGTACATCTGGTATCGGACTAGAGTTCGCTCGTCAATTAGCTAAAAAAAGGTTCAATGTCATTCTCATTGGAAGAAGGAAGAATGCATTGGATGAGGTTTCTCAGGAACTCGGTTAGCTAGCTCTGTCTCAACAACCCACAGTAATATAGCTGACCAAATGATTGCAGAGAGTAAATATGGTGTTGAGACCAAGTCTTTCATTGTGGACGTTTCTACTCCTGGATCATCAAGAGATGAAGCTCTTTCTCAAATTGAACTTTTCGCTAAATCCAATGACCTAGGTGTTCTAAGTAAGTATAAATGCTTCGGACTTCAGTGGAGCGCTGATTTTGGAGTGATATAGTCAACAATGTCGGTGCTTCTCATGCTATGCCCGTCGCATTTGCCGAGACTGAGCGAAGTGAGATGAACAGTATCATCGAGACTGTAAGTGCACTTTGCTCCTTGATTTTCCTCCTTTCTTCAAGTCCCTCATCGCATCTATTCAAACACCTCAAAACGTCTGCAAAATACGGCAGTCTTATCAACGAAACTACCGAGCTAAAACTTAGATTAACGATAGAATATCAACTGGACTTTGTTACTCACCAGAGCGGTCATCCCATCGATGATAGCACGTTCATCCAAAAGAGGTTCACCCAAATCACTCATCATGAGTATCGGTTCTTTATCAGGTAGAATCCCTTCACCTCTATTAGCTACGTATTCAGGTACAAAAGCAGCTTTATCAACTTGGACCAAAGCACTTGCTGAAGAAGTGAAAGAGAAAGGTGTGGAAGTTGAATTGGTTCAAGCTGCGTTCGTGGTGAGTGGGAACATTTCACATTTCACTGTCAAGTCTATCTGGTTATATGCTAGAGGTCATGCCCATACTACATAACATCTCCTCTTTTTGCCTTGTCACTCAGAATCACTCCTTCCTACTTCGTGTCTCCTTGACTTCCAAATGTGACTGCACCCTCCACCGAATCTCCAATCATCAATGATCATACTCCGCTACTCATTGCTAACCCACATCTTGCCCTATTGTCAGGTCTCAAACATGTCCAAGATCAGAAGATCATCCGCTCTAGTACCTACGCCAGCGAACTTTGTTCGATCGGTCTTATCTTCATTCGGTTTACCAAGAGGAGCTCAAGGAAGACCATACGAGCGAACTCCATTCTGGACTCATGCATTCTTGGATTACGTGGTTGGTTTCGCGGGTTACCTCAGTGAAGTCACCGGGATCAAGGTTATTAATAGTATGCATAAGGATATCAGAAAGAGGGCTTTGAGAAAGGCTGAAAGGGAGAAGGGCGGCAAAAAGGAGTAAGTTTAGGTGAATGTAACGAGTTTCGTTGAGGAGAAATACAATAAAATGGGTGATAATGGGAATAGTGATTGGATTACCTGGATTTGAGTAAAAAATGCAAGTGTCAAAATACGTAAATCCATGCCAAACATGTAAATCACCTTTGCAAATGCTCGCAGATGCCAGAAATTGTAGGAATTGATCCAAAGAATCAAACCGAGCCGAACGGAACAGCGTGAAAAAGAGATACATATCAGGTTAGTACTCGTACAAATGAAAAGTGACATTAGGAATATACTCTACTGTCAATATCTTTCTATTCTTATCTCCCATCTATTCTGAATAAAAACACAATCAGACAATCTCTCTTGTCTAATCAACGTCATCATTCTCTTCTTCCTGTTCTCCATCATCCTTCTTATCTCCTTCATTATCCGATTGGTCTTCACCATGAGACAAGACTCTGCCACCTTTCTTCTCTAGAGCAGCTTTGACTTCCTCATCAACGATCTCAAAAGCCACGCTCCAGTAGACTTGTTGACCTATTGGTGATTCTCCCTTTGGGGGTTTAGCTTGACATACATATGTCACAGGTTGACCATCCCAGTACTTCAACAGAGGTATCTGGAGTGAGAAAGGAGGTGGCAATTGAGCGGAAAGGGTATTAAAGTCTATCCAAGGTCGAGATCAGCGGAGAATCGTGAAGGGGGGAAAAAAACAGTAAGAGGGAGTGAAAGGGGGGAAGAAGATGGATGGGTAGATTCCCTAAATGTGTAGGTGAACATGAGATAACATACCCAATAATCCATTTGAGAATTCCATCCCCACTTCAGTGTCTGGATCAACTTCAACAGCTTGTCTGTTCGAAGATTTAGTCAACCACTTTTTCCTTGTTGATATTTGCGATTTATCATCTGTGAACGGTGGGATATCGTCGGCTAAACGAGCTATGAGAGTTAGCTGATGTGATGCTTTCTAGATTTCTCCTGAGATACATCCCTGATCTTCTCACTGCTTCAACCACTATGACAGATTCGTCCAATGCCATTCTTCCCTTTCTGAGTAGCATAGTAGACGTAATTATGCACCCAAATATCATCATAACTAATCTCTGCGAACCCACCCTATACGAAATGCAATTGAAGTACACTCACCATCTTCCTCTACGTTCTCCTCCAGCCACTTTGAACTATCTTCATCGATATACGGCTTCTCGTTTCCTCCTTTCTCAGAGGTCAATGATAAATGTGCCATCGTAGCTAAAGCAGGAGACAAAGCCCATGGTTTATCTGCGTAAATATCTGCTTCAACCGTTGGATCCACGAAGCTATTCCCAATAAAATTGATCAGTAATGTTCAACAGGGGAGTAGCAGACCTATTTCCAAGTAGCCATGTGCAAGAGCCATAAAGACTCAGGAAGAGGGACCTCAAATTGGAATTGGAATGAAAGTCTAAATTAACAATTTGAAAGAAAAGCTTAACTACTCACTACATAAATTTCGTCGCTATGCTTGTCCCCCAAGGTAAATTATCTTTTATAGATTTCTCAAAAACATTTCCGAAAACGACTTGATCTGCATTGAACGAATTTTTGTATTTACCTATCAGATCAAAGAAATACCAATTAGCCTCATAGATCTGGATGATGATTTTTGTCGCACAGATATGTTGACAAGCTGGGTACAAAACCTCTCTCGACTTATGAGAATGTCTGCTATCAATACCTATCCCTTGCAGTCCCATGACTCTCGTGCTTCATCACTAATGTCCCTCCGCCTGCCCGATGCTTGTTCCAGACACCCATACACTCCACCCTCACCCTCACACTGACCTAAACCTGAACACTCACCTCTTACAACAATCCCATAACTCATACTCTCCCTACCTTTCACACCGAAATATTCTTTTCCATCACCTTTATTCAATTCTCCGTTATACCCTTTAACGAATACCCAGATATCACCTTTGAATCCATCCGTCTCGATTTTTGTGGGTGTCGGTGAATTTACAGGACAAGGTGTTTTTGGTGGATATCCTTTTCCACCATTTGACGGTATCAGTACTCGTAATTTCGGTGTCATTGCTGAGGCTGAGACGGCAGATAGATTGTGTGTAGATTAATTGCGATGGTCAAGTAGGCCAACTGCACGACTGATAATCACGCGATATCTACAATGAATGATAGGTGAAGAAGAATCGATATGCAAGGTTGAAAAAGATCAGGCGCGATGACGTAGCGAGTTGATTATGATTACTGCACCAAACCAATATCCGGATTTTACGAAGTGATATCTGGCTGCTGTCAGTCCGGCCTCTTTGTGTTGTGATCACTGATACATATGTATCCACAGCGAGTAGAGAGAATCTGTGAACTTCAGAGGAATTTGGCAAACAAATCCCGACAAAGTCCCTGCGAGACTGGCATGTACAGCAGATATCCTTGCGAACTGAATATCCTCCTATCTGCCACAATGCAATGCAATACATGATTGACGGTTCAGCACCTCTGACCAAAGCCTCCCACATGGGTCAAGCTCTTGGTCTCCTTGAGCCTGCTATTTCCTTTTCCCCCAATAATCCAAAAACCCTCCCTTCTCTACCCAACCCATACCTTTTGTTCTTCTGACTCTGCCCGTTTCAGCAAGCACTGTAGCCGTCGCTTCTCTCCAAACTGAATTCGGATCTTTGGCTGCGTTATCTAATCCTCCCGGGGCGTTATTCAGTATCTCTGAAGGTAAGAAAGAAGGTGAAGAAGGTGATGCTGAAGGATGTAATGTTCTGATATGTACTGATCTACTCGGAATTGGAGTTGGTGTATATAGCAACGAGAATGTCAGATGTTTCAATGGTTGTGGCAGTGGACATGTAGCTGATGCAGCGAATGGCGTAGGTGGTGTATGCCTATCACGACAAGGAAATAACGATTAGCTCTACTTTCTTTCCTTCCTATTCAGTGGGAACGGGGAACAAGAAGGGAAGTCCGAATGGATAGGTAAATACCTTATAAATTTGATCCAAACTAGACCTTCATCATCACCACCTATATCACTTTGTGCGATTGTACCCTCTGCGAATCTCAATAAAGCTCTTCCATTACCCGTTGTACCTTCTGGGAATAATGCGATTGGTCTACCTTCTTTCCTTCTTGCTTCACGCAAGGTCTTGTACATTCCTTTAGGAGGTACATCAAACGTATCGGGAAGAGAACCTGTCTTAGCTAAGAGGGAGATTATTGAAATGGGTTGATATCCTAATAAAGGTGGTTGAGATAAAGTTGAATTTATAGAAGCTGATCCTGTACCTGTATGTCTGCCAGTTTTGGCTGTTGAAGTTGAGATATCCGGCGAGAAGATTGGTAATAGGAATGTTGGATTATGCCTATATATTATATATTTTACATGAACATAGACATACAATTTAATTAGCATTATTTACATAATTTCGAAATGATCAACGAATGAATTCATTGCGCACCTGAAAGCCAGATAGAGGACATCAACGTAACTTGTCCAATTAGAAATGATCAAATCGCCTTTTCTAGGTGATATAGTAGATATTTGAGATACGCCGTTTTTACTAATCTCGATTATAAGCTATTGACATTTTAACCTTGCATGAAAAAAAAAAAAACAGTATTAAAACATTAGCTTACCCTCTTTTAGGTGAATATATATCGGTTGTGATCCACCAATAACCCATTAACGCTAAAGCTAATCTACATGTGAAAGCTGTGAAGGCTGATGAGACCAGTCGATAAATGGGTGGAACAGGTATCTGTGATCTGGTCAGCTTATCGGATTTGAATTTGAGCCACGAAAAAAGAGAGGAATAGGCTCACTAATAGCAGACATAATCCGTCTACTAAGATGACATGTAGGAGGGCTGTTGCTCCTAATAAGATCGTACGGGCAATTGAATGAACAAGAGAGAATGGTCCAAGGATAGCTACGAATATCGGAGAGACTGTACGAGGTGGTACTATAGGTAAGAAAGGCTTGGAAGTACTGGTCAGCTTGACTCAAGAAGGACTTATTAGAGTAGAAAGCTCACTTGAATACCCGTCCCAGGGTCCTACATAGTAGCAAAGTATCAGCAAGGAACTTGTCGATTTACGTTCTGTTCAGCTGCTCACCCTCCATTTGGAATACTTCTCCATGTCGATCACGCAGTATACTTGACACAAGGAAAGAAAAGGGCAGTACGAGAAGAGGTAAGGTGAATATCGAAGAAGGAAATGGGCAAATGGCAGGGAAGTTACAAAAGGAGTCATTCCGACGGAAAAGGGACACGCCAAGGTATGACGTGGCATTTATACTCTGGCATATACACAATCCTTATCACTTATATTGCAATAGTGTAGTGTAGTAATATTCGAGTCATGAAAGGTTGTCGAAGTTGCTGTTTCTCTGTGAATTCTGTAAATTCATGGTCAAGATTTCATTCATTCATTAGGCTGAAAGCAACACATAGATAGACTCAAAGACGAGGAAAAAGAATCTCGCACTTAGAATCGACTCTTCTACTTTGAGCGTTCGCGAACCAACAAAAAAACAAACCATATCGTTCATTCCTAGCTTGCGAGCTTTGCACGATGGGAGTCACTCTACTCATCGACAATTATGACTCATTCACCTGGAATGTTTATGCGGACATAGCAGTTTTAGGGGGCAATCCTGTAGTAGTGAGAAATGATAAGATCACATTAGATCAGATCGAGGTGAGCATAAAAATCATCAAACATCCATGAACACTGAAGAAATGGTGGAATCACTATTCCTATTTGACATCCTGCTGACTAAGTGATAAATTGATCATATAGGAAATGTTCAACTCCGGTGAATTGGAACGAATAGTGATTTCTCCTGGACCAGGACATCCTCGTACGGATAGTGGTATTTCAAGAGATGCTATCAAATGGGGTATAGGTAAATTACCTATTTTAGGTGTATGTATGGGATTAGAATGTATCGTTGATTTGTTAGGTGGCGATGTGAGTGAAAATCAACTTTATTTCCGATATTTCGATAATACACATATGATTGCTCTCCATCTGTTCCCCCACTGATCGCTGATGTTGTGAACATAAATAGATCGCATATGCTGGTGAACTCAAACATGGTAAAACATCATTAGTCGAACATGATTCAATTGGTATCTTCCATGATCTACCACCTTTACTATCATCCGTCCGATATCATTCGTTATCAGCACAAGTGAAAAGTATACCTCCTATATTGCAAGTCAGTTCGACAACTCATGAATCTGGTGTTATAATGGGTGTTAGACATAGGGAAGCAACTGTTGAAGCTGTACAATATCATCCTGAAAGTTGTGTCTCAGTAGGTGGTAAAGGTTTAATGGCAAATTTCTTGAAATTAAAAGGCGGTAAATGGGGTGGTGAAAATGCTTGGTGTGGTGTTCAACCTTCATCTTCATCTTCATCAACATCATCTTCATCGCAACAAGATGGAAAAGTTATCTCACTAGAAAAAGGGAAAGGACATGATGAACTGCCTAAAACCAATGGTCACACAGAACCAACTTCTTCAACCACATCGTTACCTACTATCTTGAACAAAATACACGCACAAAGATTACTCGACGTAGAAGCTTCGTCTTCGACATTAGCAACTACACCTGACAGTATCAAAAAATCCTTATCCCTGCACACATGTCCCCCATTAATATCATTTGTGGATAGAATCAATTCAACGCCTCATACTGCTATTATGGCTGAAATCAAAAGAGCTTCACCATCAAAAGGCGATATAGCTCCTACGGCCTCCGCGCCTACTCAAGCTTTGAAATATGCTTTAGCTGGAGCTTCAGTCATATCAGTTTTGACTGAACCTCAATGGTTCAAAGGATCTTTAGTCGATATGTTAGCAGTTAGAAACGCCGTTGACTCGTTACCAAATCGACCCGCAATATTGAGGAAGGATTTCATTTTATCAAAATATATGATCGATGAAGCAAGATTATATGGTGCCGATACAGTCTTACTTATCGTGGCAATGCTTGAACCTCAACAATTGAAAGAATTATACGACTATTCGGTATCGATAGGAATGGAACCTTTAGTTGAAGTGAATAATCCAGATGAACTATCACTTGCACTAGAAATCGGATCAAAAGTGATTGGTGTAAATAATAGGAATCTGCATGATTTCAACGTTGACATGTCAACTACATCAAGAGTCAACGCAGCTTTGAATGGAAGACAAGTCATTCTGTGTGCTTTAAGTGGTATCTCAACGCCTGAAGATGTAGATAAATACGTTCAAGAAGGTGTTAGAGCTGTCCTGGTTGGTGAAGCGCTTATGAGAGCTAAAGATACAACCGGATTCTTGAGATCTCTCATACAATTACCAAAACCTGAAATTCAACAATTGGATAAACCATTAGTCAAGATATGTGGTATAAGATCGGTTGAAGATGCTGAAATCGCAATAGAAGCTGGAGCGGATCTATTAGGTGTCATCTTGGTCGCAAAAGCTAAGCGAAGAATCTCATATGATATCGCAAGGGATATTTCATCCTTAGTCAGACAAGCGAGATCTAAATCAAGTCGAAAACCAATGAATCAATCCTCTTCATCGACTATACCTTGGTTCACGCACCATACAAACCAATTGTCATCACGTAAGAAACCATTATTAGTAGGTGTATTCCAGAATCAACCGTTAGATGAAATATTAGAAGCTGTAGAAGAGATTGGTCTTGACATAGTACAATTGCATGGTGATGAACCTCAAGGATGGAGTAAATTCATTCCTGTGCCTGTCATCAAAGTATTTAGGGTATCACCAAATAGTCAGATTCGAGGAGGTGAAATAACAAGACCAGGTGAAAATCAATTTATCTTGTTGGACGCAGGAAGTGAAAGTGGTGGTAATGGCGGAGGAGAGGGTAAATCATTCCCATGGAACCATGCTAAAGAGATAATAGAAAAAGGTGAAGTTGGTTCTGGAGGTGAAGGTGGATTTGAATTACCAGTTATATTAGCTGGTGGTTTGACACCTCAAAACGTTGATAAAGCAATTCAACAAGCTGGAAAAGGTGTAAGAGTTGTCGATGTCAGTTCAGGTATAGAAAACGATAATGGAATAGGGAAAGATCAATCAAAAGTTGAAGCTTTCATCAAAGCTGTTAGAGGGTGATTACGTTATATGCATGGACGATAACGATTTCAAGGAATTTCTTCATGTGAAGACAAGGTGCAACAGTGTGCCAGATGATGCATGCTTTCGTCTCATTCGTCCATTGTGAAAAGATATTCTTCGATTTGACAATGTAGCAAATGAAAGTATCTGTCGCTTTATCCGATAAGGATGATATGCATAAGTCGACGATGTCGCATGGTTGGGTTTGTTGTTCCTGATGGGTTGATTGGTGATATGGGGTTAAAGACCATCAATTGTACGTCGCATGACGCATCTTGCTGTATGTGTAGAGAAAAAGGAAAAGATTTCGTTGGAGAAAGTGCATTGATCTTCTTCATCTTTTCCTCCTTCTCATGATCAAACTTCCACTCTGACGGTAATCAATTTGAAGCGCAAAAGCAATGACGACTTTACCTGATTTGGACCGATATCTAGCTATAGGTGAATGAACCTTCGGATCGCTTGTTTGTACATGGTACTGATACTGACTCACAATCTGACATAGATTGCGAGATGGTTGGATGTAAAAGCGGTCAAGCGTTAGCCAAGTGAGTGGAACGATACAATGACCATGACGATAACATCTCTCTCATTTCATATCTGTCTGACCATCTACGTTGATGGTCAATGAATGACTTGGACTCGAGTCTGCCATTCTGCTCTGAATAAGTGATCTATCTGAATGATGATGACAGACAGCCCTTCTGACGTGTGTCCCAGAGTTGGTATAGTCAATCATGAAGGATCCGTCAAACTCGAATCGTTTGTCTATGTCAATCCGGGGAATGTCACTGATTATAGGACGTCATGTAAGCCTCACTTAATCTCACTCTTGTAATTTCTGACCTTTTCGCCAAGACTGGGCATTTCTTCCTTAACATTTCTGATGAGCTGACGAGATAATCTGTGATAGCAAGTGGGATCAAAGCAGGCGATTTAGAAGGAGGTAGGTAGATCACTCAAACGACACTCTTCCTCTTGTCCATGTCATCATTCGTGAATGAGCGACAAGGAAAGACTGATTTTAAGAATACACGATATACAGCTCCTATATTCGAAGATATCACTGCCAAAGTCAAAGATTTGCTCAAAGGTAAAATCGTTGTTGGTCATACATTATTCAATGATTTGAATGTGAGTCAATACTGTAGTACTTGAAACGATTTACGAGTTACTCGTTTTAATTCATCTCATCAAAATCGTCATACTGATTCAGATGAATGAAGTACTGATATGTATTCCCTCTCCCCGTCTTTGACGGCGATAAAAGGCAATAGGACATAGACATCCATATGAAGATTTTCGAGATACAGCTTTATATTACCCTTTGCGAAAAAAGTTGGGTGTGAATAGGGAAGGTGATTATCCAAGTTTGAAGAGACTTTCCAAAGTGATTTTGGGGGTTGATATTCAACAAAATGGTGATGCAGGGCATGATCCTGTATGTTCGAGTTTTGTTTCTTTCGTTTAACTTCACATTCTCCCCCTTGGAGTAGTGACTATCCTTCCCTTTGAGTGCATCCTGTAAGATCTTCCTTCTCAGTGACAACAAGTGACGAGCGACGAAGCGAATAAAGGCTGACTTGATTTTTCATTTGATGCGCCTAAGATCGAAGACGCAAGAGCTACAATGTCAATCTTTCTTTCCGTAAGAGAAGAGTACGAATCTTCTCTGGCAAAAGATGAGGACGTCGTGTCTGGAATTCCCGCGTGAGTCATGTCAGACAAGTAATTGGAAGATGAGCTGAGGAAAGCTGTTATCGAAATAAGATCATATGAGATGTGTTTCTGGTAAACAGCTATCACGCTCAATCCAACATTGTAATCTTAAGAAGCAAGTTCTATTGTATTATACCTCTCCATACTGGCTCCTTGCTGTCCTGCGACATTGCATGGAATGCCAATACCGAACATAGTATATACCTGCATCTCCTATATCTCTCAATGCAACTCATCGGTTTTGTGACGACTCCCATGTTGATCGCGCTCGTCAAAGATATCATTTCGTAAACAGGTGTCACCTCATGTTATTTGATAGGATTGGAAAATCTAGATACACATTCACTCCTTCTTCTCGCAGTCTCATACAATCGATCATCTATCACTTTCTAAAAGCCGGCTGCACCAGGAGCTTTGTCGCCTTCTCTCTTAAGTGCTAATAGGATTTCCTTCATTCTCGCTAAATCGGAGCCACCAGGTACAGAAGGTCGAATGGTTTTGGATTCTGCGATGGAAATGGAATGTTGAATAACAGACACTTTTGATCGGGACGTATAAAAGGGATACTTACGGGAGTTTTCAAGTTGAATCAAATCTGTGATCCGTTCCCAGGCTGTTCCTTTTGCGATTCCTTCATTGAGTTTTTCGAGGAAAGCAGCTTCGCTCTCCCTACAAGCGAACATCAGCGATGTCCTCGGAACGTTAAATCAAGTCTCTGATACCAAGAATGCCAGTGATACAATGTATTTAGTGATCAGTCACTCACTTGTTCTCTCTGATATTCCTCTCTTTCATTTTATTGTAATCTTCATAGAAACTATCAATGGCTTTTTCAGCTTTATTGGCCATTTCATCCCTTCTCTTTTTATCTTCTTCATCCCTTTTCTTGATTTGTTCAGATTGACTCTCTCTCCAAGCTTTGATAGGTTCCGTTTCATCTTCGGTTGAAGAGATGATATTGCTAAATGTAGGTGGAGGTAATATTGATTGGGCTGAACGAGGCTTTGGTGCAGCTGTTGCAGGATAGGGTGATGCTCCATAAGGTTGAGGTGATAAAGCGTTAAATATAGGTTTTGCTGGCTATGTAGATATACGCATGATATGGTCAATAAGTGATAGAGCACTGTTGCCCAAGTCGAGGATCCATCTTTTCTGGGATATTGACTTACAGTTTCATATCCTACCTCTCCTGATAAATCGGGAAATTGATTTTCGAACATAGCTCTATCTTCATCTTCACCTGTACCAGCTACACCAGTAACTCGAATCTGACTTCCTCCGATAGGAGGTGAATCGAGTGAGGGGAAAGCATCGATTCCTTTTGGTGGTGAAGGAGGTTTGGAAGGTTCGGCAGGAGGTGCAGGTGAAGCTACAAGAACAGGAAGGGAAGAGGGGCGGCGTGTGTTAGCTGTTAGCGAACCTTTTAGGCGGGAAAGCTAATAGATTATTGGAGGAGATGACGCACAGAAGTCAGGGAACGCATCCATTCCTGATGGCGCTGAAGGTGCTGTCCCAGATGCAAACAAGTCGGCATCGTCTCCTGAATTATCTCGTCAGCTATTACTTTGTCTTCCTTTGGATGGAACATCAAAAGGGGAAGAGGAAGTTGGAAGTTTGGATGAGATAGAGGGATTACCCACCCAACGCAGCCTTCTCTCTGGCGAGGAAATCAGCCATAGGATCGTCGCTCATGATGTAGATGCTGTGGTCTGTTCAGTAAACGAAAGAGATGAGGAAGATTATAGGTCAACGATGGATGTTGTTAGTTGACAGTTATCATTTGTTACTTATTGTCTCTTCACCCCAACAAACCAACTCACAGTGACGCGCACACTCCAAAGACAGCTAAACGTGGCAAAGAGACGGAATCAAATTGACTTGCTTGATATCAATATATCTCCGTTAAAGTGGCAAATGTCATAAGACGCGACTGATTCAGTAACCAGTAGTACATTAATTCCTAATCTCAGTCTCATTCATCTTTCAACGAGGTTTGGAAATGACAATCCTCCACTCATGTTACGATAACAATCATGAGTGAGGCCATAGCGAGTAGCTCAAATATACCTGTAACTCCAACATATCCTCATGGCTGGAGAGAGATAGTCAACGGGTCAGTCGAAGAGAATTTCGGTAAGCCCTTTGTGATGCGATATATGTCATCGTAGTTGATTAGCTGATCCCCATGATGCAGTCTCGATCGCTTTGGGAACTCTGAATGAGCTCATACGACCTGATTTTATCCCTTCCATGTAAGTGAGGATTAAGAGGTGAAAACTTGATGTTGAATTCGCTGACATCCACTGCACAGAGAGCACATCCAACTTCTCCTATACCTTACGCTCAATCCCAAATCCCATTCAATCAAATCTGATCTTCCTCTGAATATCCTGTCGAGAATCTTATCACTGCACAGACCTTCAACATTTTCTCAAGCTATACCCTTTCATCCTTCATGTTCCAAGAAACGGGAAGAAGATCCAGTATGGTTACAATGGGATTATAAGCGATCTGATTTACATAAGAAGGTGTGGAGGTGTATGCGCCTATGTCTTGATGATGGGATATGGGCTTTACTATGGGAGAAAAAGGTTGAACCCCAAACTCATAATCAAGGGAAGAGGGAACGAGGTATCGACGAAGATGATGAGGAGCAGAGAGATAATAGAAGGATTAGTGAAGAAGGTTGGAAGTTATTAGAATGGTTGATTGATTTTTGGGAGAAGGATAAATTGGATCGAGATGTCGGTTCTGCAGAGTATTCTTCTCTATTCCTTAAGCAACTTCCTAGACCTTTTGACCGTACAGGTCAATTACCAAGAAACGACGCTTCTTTTCCACTATCGATATTGAAGGCAGCTTATACAAATACGGTTAAAGGAGAAGAAGGGGGAAGACGTAAATCGTCCGCAGTGAGGTTATTATCACTTGTGAGTATAGAACTAGTAAAGATGAGGTGTAATACGGTAGGAACTTAATCGTTTGCATTGGTAGGTTATTGATACTACTTCTGGATCAAAACCACCTTTTCATCCTGCATCATTAACTTCATCGATCATTCATCTGTTTCGCTCATTACGTACTCGGGACATACAAGATATCACGATGAGATCGAAAAGAGCCACATATTGGAAAGCAGCGACACATGTCCTTACTTTGCTTATTGAAGATTTAGGTGGAATAAGGAATAAGAAAGTGGAACAAAGACGACAAAAGGGACGAAGTGGTATCAACTCGACTGAACAAGGGGATTTTGAAAATGATATAGGATTGGACAGACCGACTTACAAATACCTTTTCGACGAAATCTTACTGCTGCCCCTTTCAGAAAGGGCGCAGGATATTGAAATGATCAAGCGAATGGTGCTGCTCAAATTGGAACTGTTGAGTATCATCAAGCAATATCCATATGAAAAGGGTATATATGAAGATACCAAACGAAGATTGCGAGATGATCAGGAATGGTGCCAGAGGTTGGCGAAAAGCCTAGATTGGAAATCAAAAGGTAATGACGATGAAGTGGAAGATATAAGATTATTACAGGATACATTAAAAGTCTGTGTACAATCGATATTGTTGTAAAATGATCGTATCATAGTGTATGTATGTATGTATAGTATCACAGCTTTTGTATTTGTCTGTGAAACCGTGCAGTCCGCCGCCATCATGTGTTCCAAGTTGACGCATGAACAGTCTATCGTCCTCCAAAAATCCAACAGACTGCCAAAAGTAGGAAAGGTCGACGCACGATTCGAATGTTCCCCTCCTCAGTTTGTGCGCTGTTTCCTCTTTTTCTGTTGAATTCACGGCAGTCTACCATCTTGCGTATTCTGACATCTTAAATCGATATATCTCACTCCAATTTCAGGATCGTCAATTACAAGTGAGTTCAGACGATATGAACATGTTGCGCAAGTAAATAATCAAAGCTACGTTCCACTTCAGTGCAATGGCATATTTGTATCAGTGTATAAGTAGGTTTAATCCGGATTCCGCGGAATAAATATTGTATCATTCTGTCAGTTCACTTCGTGTAGCTGCTTATGCATGAACATGACACCTCCTCGAGAGTCCGTAGAAGGTGAAGTCACTCGAGGGAACGATGAGTTCGCAGAAAGCAACGATGAGGTATATGATGCAGAAAGGCGTTGATGTAAGTGCTGAAATGACCAAAAGTTGCTCTTCTGGTCCTCTTAGGGACATGTGTCCAACCTCATCCCGATAATTGTCGACACAGGGGGCAGCCCTAGATTACCTGCTTCAAGCGGTAG
The DNA here is from genome assembly GCF_035658355.1 of Kwoniella shivajii. Classification (NCBI taxonomy): domain Eukaryota; kingdom Fungi; phylum Basidiomycota; class Tremellomycetes; order Tremellales; family Cryptococcaceae; genus Kwoniella; species Kwoniella shivajii. The sequence goes on from NC_085911.1 coordinate 1,849,726, forward strand.
GACTCCAGCTGCAGTAGACCTCCAAGACTTGGAACTTGCCCGCCGAGTAGTGATGTTCTCCTCGCCTCCGATCAATCCAACTCGAACGACTCTCAGAGGGAATGAGCGACCCCTAGGTGTTTTCACAGGTCCACCTTCATATGATGACCCAAAACAAGCTTCTGCATTAACAGGATCAGGACAATGGCTTGAGAGTCAATGTTCAAGGGAAAGATATCGTGTAAGCCAATTTTCCAATCATAGTCGCATATCGTCTGGCTTAGACTGACGTAACTTTGGTTGCAACTAAACCTATCAACTTAACATGCGTCGATCTCGCCACCGGATCGCCGAGAAAATCATTGAAGGCATTCGCTGTCACTATTGTTAATCCATGAGTGAACTGTTGTAAATAAACACCAATTCACTTGCCCAGTCCCTTCCTTTCACTTTCTATCAGCAGCCTTTCACTTTTTTGTCTATCTTACACATGTTCCTATGCAATCATCGTATTCCCAAACATGCAATAGCCCTCGCTTCATGCAAATAAAGCGCCTTTGAGCTCCTGCCACTATGAAAATTCCCTGTCCGTTGCCTGCAATCATTCTATAACGCGGTAATTTAGTCATAGCGGGAGGAAGATTACTTGTTTCCAGGTGTGAATAACCCCGATGGCCTTACACCAACATTATTGTGAGTGGATCAGACATCATCGACAAATGATATGAGAGCTTTTCATAATGAGACTAAATCCCAAAGCTTGGCGACCATAATAGTACTCGAAAATTCCTTCGGAGTAGTAGTCGTGTGATTATGTCTTTCTGATCAAACTGAAGGGGGAGAATTCAAAGTCCAGCCTGATTTCCAGAATATGGACACGGGCCATTGGCTGAGTATCATCACGAATCAGTTACGAATGATGTAAGAGACGCGGTCGAGAGCACAGCTCTTGTGGATCAACGCGGTTTTTAGTCAAACAGCAATTCGACTCGTAGACAGCCGTCGCTATGATGGAATAATGCTGACGACAAGACCGCCGATACATGTTATGTAAGGATCACATGTAGGTGTGAAGTGCATGGCATGCTTGACCAGATTAAGATATACAACTGTTTACAGTGAATGGGTTTACAGACGGTATGTCGACAATCCTAATATTACATGAGCTGTTTCAACATCTCTACGCATGAAGCGTTAGTTGATCTTCCCTTTTTTGAGGGTACTCAAAACGTGACTTACCGAGTGGATCCATGTGATTATTCTCTACCACATCCATGACTTCGACCACGCACTCCATATACTGAGCCGTCTATTGTAAAAGTGGAGTAATTAATAGCGCATTCCACGTTCTCGAACATACATGGATAAGCTGACTGAACTAACCTCTAACACTCTTGTCACGGAGTCCGGCAATCCTTTCTCACCGACAATCTCAATTATCATTTCCAGTTTATCCAATTTCAGACTTGGTGCTAAATCCGCTGATAAAATACCTTTCCAAGTTGAATCTCCACATTGCCATTCTACATGATCGCTTTGTACAGCGAAGCCGTCGGTCGATTCGGATACATCGAAAAGGTTGAGTTTCTGAGTGGACATATCGCATTCAAAGAGGATAATGAAGAATCGTGGCAAGGTTGAAGCGAGAATATCTATACGATCTTTTAGCATAAATCGTATTGGAGAACTTTTGAACTTACCATAACATTTCAGGACATCTCCACCTATCAAAAGCTGAAATCTACCATCTTGTTCAAAATGTTCGTCGACAAAGGATAACCATTCTTCAAATGTGCCTCCCTGGAAATCAGCCACAATCCAAACTCCACTTACTTACCTGCATACCACTTAATCCATTTGCGAAACGAGTTATTGCCTGCGTCGCTAAGCCATTTGTTACGGGACTAATATGAGCAGGAGGAAGTGCGGAGGGTATAGGTGAGAATATGAGATATTCCATGTTAGCGATTTGCAACTGCAAGATGGGAAAAGAGGGTGCGAAAATTAAGTGCTAGTATAAATCGTCGGGAAATGTGTGAAACGAAGACTAGTGGTCTCACCTTGCAAGGACGACATCTTCCTTTATTCTTGAGATCTGATTGGGAGAAGTATGTAATGACTCTGATGATCCTTCCGTTGAAGATGGGCCATTGGACAAAGGGAATACCGAATTTATCGAAAAAGTAGAGTTGGTCCGATTCATCTGCGGATTTGGGTTTGTTTGGACTATATGTATATGGTTCGGAGGTAATGGTTCCGTCTCGTTAGAAGAAGGACTACCGTTGACATTTCCGTTAGGCCTTTGAAGATAGACAAAAGGAGGTGTCACAGGTCTCTGAGTTACTTGTTTTTGAGCACCTCCTCTGCCTCTGCCTCTCCCTCTCCCACGTCCAGTTGTAAAAGTTGGTTGTGACTGTATCATATTTGGAGGAGGTTGGCCATATGTCATATACTGTCGAGAGAGCGGTCTGATGGATACATCGTTATGTATTGGTAAAGGTGATGATGTCAAAGCGATATCCATACTTGTATCACATACGTTGGTTTATATGTAGACGATAGGAAGACTTGATTTCGGATTTGTTGGGAAAAAGGTGTATATTCGCATAGAAGGTGGAGGTCAATGATGTACTCGTAGGGTTTCTTCTCGAACCGACATTTTGTGCCAAAAACGGAGTGGTCATTTCTGCCACATCAGTCTGAATTCCTGATCAACATCGAGAGTAATCCCAACAAGACAGTCAAGACAATGTAAGACCATTCCAGCTGCAACATTATACATCTGTGTTCATTGGAGGTGACACGGCAAGTTCATATAGAGGACGGGCTGATGCGTCAAGCGGGAGTCTCAACCCAACTTTCAATTGAAAGATCAAAGAACTGGACTGATCACGTTATGTATGCAGTTTTTCTGGTTCACTTCTGGATTCAGTCTCATTGTGGACGTCGACATCTATATGCTGACCCAGAAGTATGCAACGCAAGATGTAAAACTGTAGATGATATTCGTGCCTCTACCAAAAAGGACCGAAAGAACGGGCAGCCGGCCAAGTTGACAAAAAGATGATCACTGACGGGATCGAACCGCCGACCACTGCATAGACTAATGAATTTGATCAAAGATCACAATTATATTAGTACAGTACTCTAACCAGCTGAGCTAAGCGACCTTGAGATACTCTTTGTCAAGTTAACATATATAGGCTTGCGCAAGCTGAACACCAAAACTATCTTTGGGCAAAACTCCTCCTTTCGTTTACTCACACTTTTTCCACCGGAAAAAACAATTATAAATCCATTGATTTTAGCTGAACGTTCCGATATTAGTTTTTAGTTCTCATATTTCCAATAAGACGTTTGCGTTGTCAAAGCCCTCCGACGTCGATGCCTAGACTGATGGGACTTCTTGACTTTTTGCCGTGCTGTGGACCACGGAAAGACAAGAGGAAAGACGTCGAAAGCGTGAGTCGCATACCATGTCCGCAACTGTACATATGAAGTACACAGTGTTACACAACTGAGACCAACGCTTGTCAACTAGACTTCTGAGGCTGCTAATTTGATTCCACCACCTCGCGAGGAGTCAATTATATCGGCAGACGGTCTGGCAGGAGGTTATGGAGCAGTAGAGCAAGGTCTTACGGACGAACAGCGACTACGGATAGAAGCAATCGGACGAGAGGTTGGCAGGTGAGTTTTCACTATGTCTTCCCCATTCATTTGCGGTTGCTAATAGAAAGACTGCTTCAGTCATATGCTTCCTATTCAATCTCTGCCTCCAGGTCAGCGAACATCACCCTCACTATCCAGAAACTCTGCACGTGCGATATCCCCTTCGTCTCGCGATTCTTCCCGACCCTCTTCCCCTTCACCGTTACGACCGGAAACTTCCCCGCCTGATGGTGTGATGCAGTCACCAGAGAAAGAAGCAGACGATGGCGTTGTCAGGAAAACCTTATTCGCAGGCGGCGGCATGAACAGTCGGAAAACTAGTGGTCGAGGTAAGAGTAAAGCTCGAGGCAAGGGAAAGAAGTGATTAAAATACCTCACGACTGCTACACTGAGTAAAAGTAATGATCTTGTGCAAACTACTATGAATCTGGTTAAGAGCTGAGTTGTACCAATATTGTATTATGCAGCCCATGCATCTCTAAACACTATTCATGATATCTTACTGCTATGCTCCGGCATTTTTATCAGTCTTGGTTCTCATACCTAGATTCTTATCGATTCTACAATGCAAGTGAGGTCAAAAGTGCACTGACGTTCTAGGACATTTCATCACTCACCCATTTTTACAGCCTTTTGCAGGTCCTGTTCTACTCCCCACACATGTGCCCTCAAGTCCAGCAGTTCCATATGAAGACCGTCCTTTTTATCATATATAATCAGCCTAGAGGAATGCATGCAGCATGCTAATCTTTGTCGCGTATCGCCTGATGTTACAAACTGGAAGGCCCACTCACGTAGACTTTCTTCATCTCCCCACGGACCTTAGTAACATCGTTTTTGTTTGCACCAGCAGTTTTAAGAGCAGCCACTTCCTTCTCTACACTTTGAAGACGTTCGAGATGTGATGTGATCTAGCAATGTTCGGGTTGTTTAGGTTGATTTTACCATCATCGAAAAAGCGTGCTCACCTTGCCAGTACCCTGCTGAAGTTCTTCTATACTAGATAAGAGTAAAGCAGACGCATTCTTGCTTTCTTGTTGTAGGTAGTAGATTGACAATGCTGATGCAAACGAGAATCCAAACAACTGTTGGTTGCCCCATGATATAAGCCAATCAAGAGCGAATCGAAAAGATAATGGCACTCAAACTCGTATGATGACTTACAAAGCCTAAAATGCTGATATACTATCTCAGCGAACTGGACAGCCATGACAATCTCGGCAAATGGAAAACTCACCCTCCACTACCAGGTATATTTATCAAATGCGATAAGGTTCCCGTCAATAAATCGTTCCGTACACAATGTCACAACTCACCGGAATCCCCCGGTAGGCCGGTTGACGGTGACATTACCTACGGTCCCAACTGCCTCCTGCTGAAGCACACTAGATGTCGAGATGCCTCGAGTCGCGAGACGACGAGCATACGCAGAGATTGACATGACTGACAGGGTTTGTCGACTGGTAGCAGGAATGCGAAACATTGTGAAAACGTGAACACGGTGGAAAAAAACTACAATGTGCGCGTATTGAGGAACCGAAATATCGGTTTAAGCAGATGACTTGTGGCAACACGAAATTTGCGATTGGGGAAGTCCGACGGGGCATATGTGTGATTCCCAGGAAGACGACGCGGGGGGAATAACAGAGTGGTACAAGGAGATGTGACTGCTAAGGGAGCTTGGAGTCATTGTTGTTAGAGATATGGCGATTGAGTAGTGAAAGAGCAAAGATAGTTTTGGTGTTCAGATTTGGAAAACGCAATATACTGCAATTTTAGATGGGTTATTTCAAGGTCGCTTAGCTCAGCTGGTTAGAGTACTGTACTAATATAATTGTGATCTTTGATCAAATTCATTAGTCTATGCAGTGGTCGGCGGTTCGATCCCGTCAGTGATCATTTTTTAACTTTTTCTCGCGCCGACACCTTGCACCCTGTCAAGGTGGTTCAATTCCGGTATTCTGTTTTTGACGCCTATGTATTTATACTACGAACATTCCAGGATGAGGATATGATGCTAACGAGCTTGAGAGTGAAGAACTGACAAGAGGACTACGTTTTCACATTGCGTCTCTATGTAGAAAATTATGAGCAATACGTTCGACTCGGTCACCGTCGGTCGACTCGGACATGAAGTGTTCATCGTCTCCGGCGCTGGTTGTATAATACATAAGTGGAAGGTCAATGCCCGCGATAACGCGGTTCCTGCGTGTAACATGGTGACATGAAATCCTTGGGGTCAAGGTTGTTCATATAGTTTAGAGTTGCCGGCATTTGATGTTACGCCACTCCAGCGTTAAATATTTAGCCCCTAACTACTACCAAAAACCAGATGTGAATCATCTTAAAGGGGTAATTTATATCTCCTTTTAGGCAGTCACTTCTCATGTGTTTTGGTGAAGGGGTGATATACCTATTTGGGCTGGATTTTAATCGTTCTAAGCTAAACGGGCCGAGAGAGGGACATTCGAGTGCTTCTGTATTTTTCTTCGTTTTTCTTTTTCCCTTTTTAAACGAATATAACGTGAGCATGAGGGTTTCTGCAAGGTTGATCATCGTTTTGTAAACTCCAGGCAGAAGGGGGGTTTGAGAAGGAGTGACCAAAAGTGCCTGTATAGGGTAATAAACAGTTGGTGATTTACTAGTATAGCCACACACACAAAGGGAAAAACTCGTTTTAGGGTAAAATAACATCCCACCTCTCTCGCATTTACCCAGTCAGACAACAGCCAACTAGTGACATTAGCAAAAACTTGTACTAGAACCATTCTTTTTCTCATCGTCAATCAGATCTTTATACATTACAAATCATCGCAGACACATCATCGAGACACTGAACGAAAGGATAGACTGAGATCGTCGGTTACATACACGTATAACAACTGAGTAGTACACATCGTCAATCGGTAGGTGGATCGCGTCATCCTCTTGGCAGGTATGGATCTTTGTTTGTTGACTTTGCATCATCTTAGACGTCACCTCTGTCCGAAAACGCATAGCTAGTAAACTCAATAACGCTTCCATAATGGGAGGCTGTATGTCAACGCCCGAGTCACCTAAGCATTCTACAGAAACCAAACAAGTCGCTCCTGCAACATCCAAATCACCTCAAACAAATCTAAACCCTTCATCACCTGCACAACAGAACAATGGAGTAGCTACACCGACAACCGCGAATGGTCAAGGCTTAGCGGCTGCCTTGGCCTCGACGGAGCCACCACAGCCGGAGAGAGGGGATAAGAACAGGAGTAACATGATTGACAGACAGTTGGAGGACGATTCGAAGAAGTTTAAGAGAGAGTGTAAGATTCTATTGTTAGGTGAGTCTTACGCAGTTCAAGATCTCATGGTCTTGAGTCAAGTAAGAATTGGGAGGAATCTGGAATCATATTACGGCGAGAACGATAGCCAAGGCATTGTTTAGTCTTGCATCTTGCACGAGGATCTAGACTACTCATATTGTCAAGACTGTGGGAAGCTTGTTTGAGGTGACCACTTCTTTATCGTCTCTCAACTGAGCATATTCCCATGGCTTTTCGTAAAATCTGCCCAGCTAGCGCTTGAATATGTGACATTTTGACAAATGCTAATACGATCATGTAGGTTCCGGAGAATCAGGTAAATCGACTATCGTAAAGCAAATGAAGATCATCCACCAAAACGGATACAGTCGTGAAGAATTACTAAGCTACCGTCAGGTGATACATAAAAATGTACTTGATTCAGCTCAAGCATTAATCATGGCGATGAGGAAGATTGGAGTTGATCCAGAGGATGCTAATAACAGAGTGAGTTTATTCGATGTTTGAATATGCGTATTTTCATGGGCATGTAGAAGGAATCGCCCCCCTGGCTGGATCTATCCATCTCCCAAGATGGGATATCTGAAACATCGCTAGAAGAATGATTCGCATTCGAAATTCGTTGAATGGGATAAACACTTCAAAACGACTCTCCTTCAATGTAGCAACTCAAGTGCTCATCTAGAGCACGCAAATTTACTTTTCCACCTTGCTTCTCTCTTGCTGTATTAATTGCTTCGCTTTCCTCTACTCTTTCTCTCCGTAGACTCCTCCTTCGTTTGCTAACACTTGTGTATTCGATTTCAGGTGTACGCTGATCGAATTTTGGAATATCGAATGGAAACCGACCAATTATCGGTGCTACCTTCTGAAATTTTACATAACGTGGATTCATTATGGCATGACCCAGTGATTCCAGCAGTAATGGATCGATCATCCGAGTTCTACTTGATGGACTCTGCAACGTATTTCTTTGCCAATCTTCGCAAAGTTGGTGCACCAGATTACGTGCCTGACGAAGCAGATGTCCTGAGAGCGAGAACGAAAACCACCGGTATTAGTGAAACGAGATTCAATATGGGTCAACTGAGTATTCATATGTTTGACGTTGGTGGTCAAAGAAGTGAAAGGAAGAAGTGGATCCATTGTAAGTACAATAACATCCGATGGTAAATCATGACTGACATTTTTTGTTAATAAACAGGTTTCGAAGCTGTGACATCGATTATATTCTGTGTAGCATTATCAGAATACGATCAAGTACTACTGGAAGAATCAGGGCAAAATCGAATGCAGGAATCTTTGGTGCTGTTCGAATCAGTAATCAACTCGAGATGGTTCTTGAGAACTTCGGTGATTCTCTTCTTGAACAAGATCGATTTGTTCAAACAAAAGTTACCAAAAATACCTTTGGTACAATACTTCCCAGAATATACTGGTGAGTTCAGACTTTTCGATTTGAAAGGCGGCTATGCAATTGCATTTCCCTGGTTGCTTCCTGCGACGGTCTTTGGCATTCATTGGTACCGGCTTGCTGACGCTTAATCTCAGGTGGTGCCGATATAAATAAGGCTGCCAAATATATTTTATGGAGATTCACCCAGACCAACAGAGCGCGATTGTCTGTTTACCCACATCTGACACAAGCGACAGATACATCTAATGTGAGTATGAATGTGCTTTTTATATCAAATATGACTTCCGCTTCGACCCGCGCGGATTTAGCAGCTCCTCTTACTGCTCACTCCATTCCCGCAATCATTTCAAACCTCTTTCAACATTGCTTCTTCGTCTTTCTCGAAATGATCATGACTAACTTGTACTCTCTCATAGATCCGATTAGTGTTCGCCGCTGTGAAAGAGACAATCCTTCAAAACGCTCTACGTGACTCCGGTATCCTATAATGCTATCTGCTTCCACTCCCAATAGCCTTCAACGACCCATCATTTGATCGGCTTTCATCATTCCCGACCTTCTTGTCATGTACCAATATACCAATTTTGAAGCGTTTTTCGATATATTCAACCCACAGAACCTGACAACTACTTAAAAACATCATGGGAGAAACACACCAGGATCTCTTCGACCTTTACATGACACTGTTTTCACCTTATGTAAGGAATCCTAATCTACTCAACATTCATAGTTTTTTCGATTGATCTCCCGTACTATTATTACTATATACCGGGTTGTTCCCCCTTCCTTATCTGTAGTTTTTTCTTCTTAGTCAGCTAGAACACAAAGAGCTAAGAGTTTTAGGCTTCTTTCATCGGTTTTCGTTTCTTCTTACGAGTATTGAACAAGGTTTATTCAGTACAGTTGTTGATTTCTAATGCAAAAGGGTATTTTAGAATGGGCCCAATTTGTGCAACTGTGCAGTGGACCGGGCTGTTATAGTTTACGGATTGAAAACGAGAAACTGTACCATCTGAATCCACGCTTTTGCTTGAAAATCATGATTACAGCATTCACATCTGTCTGTCGTCGATTATGAGCAATGCAATCGATGTGTTCTAGTGATGTTCTCGAATTTCTCAACCGAATTTTCGGTGAAAAAGGGTGTACATGACATTGAGAATGTGCCTTGTTTTCTTTTCATTGTACTCGTACGGGCCGAATGGGAAAAGCTCGGGGGAAACTGAGGTCAAACGCGATAAAATTTAATTCGAAAAGAAATCTGACCCCGAAGATGTCGTGACCGCCAGCGTTAATTGGATGCGTGCTTAGCAAAGAGGAGTAGATGGGAAATGAAGAAGTGATAAAAAAACTCGCCCGCCGGTCTGATCGGGGAGCTCCTCCTGTTGAAACTGTTGAATCGTTGAATCCGCAACTTGAGACCGAGTACAGAGTACGTCTTTCTTTTCTATCAGATTTTCATGTCTAGCATTCCTGCCCCACTACTCTGTTGCATCATTCATATCTCGTCTCATATCTCCTCCACCAGAGACATATCGTTGTGCATATCTTTTTTTCGAATTTGATCAACGAAGAATTAGGAACAAGCAATTGGGTTCCCCACTCTCTAGAATAGATTTAGGTCCATCTGAAAATCAAGTCTAATCGAGTACCCCCGAAGATCACTTTTTTTATTCCTAAAAAACAAAAAAATCGCCGTTTCATCATCATCCAACATTGTGTGTCGATAAAAGGAACACTCTTCACACACAACGACATCCTGGACCATACCAAAAGTGGACTACTTGATCACCCCTCTTTCAACAATACTGTTCAAGGATACAAAAAATAAACGCGATACCTGGACAATTTTCGCTTAGAGATAAGAAATAAGAAAATTCGTTTTCACAAAAGCGCCGGTTAATATAATCAGGAACTGGTACAAGGAAAATCAAAATATAAGAGACTTTCTTGATCAAAATTGAATTTTCTGGTAACCGGATTATTCCGACTGATTCGAGGTACATTTACGAGTACTCGTAGGAAATCAGATATCAAAAAGGAGTTCATACCAACCCCTCATCAATACATATCGTGTTGAATCGAGATCAGATCAAGGTAGATATACACCTAGGCATCGTCAAGTCATCTTCCCTTTTGCTTCAAAAATCCAAAATCCAAAATCCGAAATCCAAAATTCAAAAGCTAAACGGATCACGACAAGATGACCTATCGAAGATTGCTCACTTCCTTAGCTGGTCATTCACCTTCACCATCGAGGCTGATACCTCCTTACGCCCAATCATTACCTTCTCTAGCACAGACCCCTTCATCTTCACTCAGACCTCCTTACACACATAACGTCACTCTCAACAAGGATATCAGCGCAGGAAGATCCCTCAAAGCATCTAAAAAGTTCGAATTAATACTTGCGCCCAAGAAGGAGAAGACTGCTGGTGAATGGGAAAAATGGAGAAGAGAGATCATTTCAACAAATGAAGGAAGAAGACAAGTCGAAGCTAGATGGAGAGAAGTTATCAATAGCTTGGAAAAGATCAAGGATGGTCAAGTAAGCAGTCAATTTCATCATTGTTATCCTTTTATGTCTTTATGTCTCGTGCTGATTTTGCATTTTGGTTGCATTACTAGATTGAAATACCTCAAATCACATACCATCAACTCACTTCCAACCTCGCTTCTCCTTCGATAGCAGATGGAATCAAATCCACTGGTTTAGTCGTTGTGAGAGATGTGGTATCTGATTCAGATGCTATTGGCTGGGCCAAGGACATACTATTGAGCATGGGTGAGAGAAGTGGTCGAGGTGAGATTTTGATTTTACATCATCGTCAAGATATCATTCTAACCTATTTTCTCTAGCTGTTTATTGGCATCCATCACTTCTTGCAGCGAGATCCAATCCTTCAATCTTATCAGCAAACGCTCAACTATCATCTGCTCTACTTGCATCATCCAATGTCTATGTAACAGCAACAACGATAACCGAAGGACTACAATCATCACCTTCAATACCTCATTCATCTGATCCATGGTCAACACCAAGATCCTTATTATCTCATTTGACTCTTACTCCATCCATTCCAACTGCGTCAACAATGGTTTCACCTACGATCTTAGCAGCTGAATATTCTTCTTTAAGACCTTTATTCAGATCACTCAAATCTAAAATCTCATTCTATTCAACAGCCGGATACCTGGATCCTGAAAATTGGGAACTGAACGACTCGACTTCGAATTCGTCTTCATCATCTAATTCTCAAAACCAGAGCACCGAAACTGATTTACCTCATTTACACGGAGTCCAAATCATTCACCCGGAATTAAGACCCGGTGATATGATTTTCCATCATTCGTCTTTACCTATTTTGACCAGTCAAGGTAGTGGACAAGTTTTCCTGCCACTTCATCCTGTCCTTAAAAACGGTAACGAACAATGGGCTTCTGAACAAAGAGATGCTTTTGAAAAAGGCTTACCACCTCCTGGGGAAGGTATTCAAGAAGGTCTATGGGAAGTAGAAACTAAAGGCAACAGGAGTATAGTCGGTGGAAGAGCAGGAAGGGAAGCTATGGGTTACGAGTAATCGTCCTAATCCACTGATACTGAATTTTCGGTTTCAAAGTTGTTGATATCGATCAAGGAGTTGTGAAGATCATGTCCCGTTGTATAGATAATAGATAGTGTTGGGTTGGGACAAAAAGAGATTGTAAACCCAAGAGGAAAAGGGTTAAAACTGGTCGCTCATGTCAAATTGAAAGAGCACAGTTGTCACAAAATAAAAGAGTATTTTACACATCATTGTATAGCTCGGTCAGATCTGGTACTCGTCCAGTTGTCAATAAAATAGACTGTAGAAGTCTTCGCTCTTGAGTTTCTTTCTTTCTTTCTTTGTTCATAGGTTAATAGTACGTTCAACGAAATCTCATGTATCCGTATTTCTCATACATCATTCATATCTGCTGATTATCATCTGGGCACTCTCGAAATGTGGTATCATCTAACTACAACCACTCATCACTATAACTAATCTTACACTGTTGCGTAATTCCGACAAAATGAAAACAGTTCTCAAACACATACAAGACCAGTCTCGTTGGTGGTACATGAGGTAGAGCAGTTGTTATATATCCAACCTATATCATAACAATCTTTGTCAGTCCCTGTCGGCTGTTGAACATGATCTGTAATCGACTTGATCTACTATGATGCAAACAGGAAATATCCCAAATGAGACTCACCTAATGTATCTTCAACGACAAATGTACAGATCCTGTATTGATTATCATTGATACACTCCTGTTGAACAAAAGTACAGTTGATGTTTGTTGCAGGAGGAGCACCTACTCCATATGGATTATTGGAAATTGTTGGATTCGCTGAAATTGCACTTCCTCCCGATTCAGGCTGTGCAGTCGCACTTGATCCCTGAGCAGTAATTGATCCGGAACTGGTGATCGTAGCAGGCATGTTGGTTTGGCTTCCACTGGCTGAGGATGAAGTTGGGTCATCCGTTGAAGATGGATCTCCGCTAGAGGGACCGGTGGTAGAAGATGATGATGAAGGAGGTGTATCACCATTTTCGTGCTACACATTCAATCAGTATGGGATCTCATGATCAAGCATGTTATCAAATACTAGTGCTTACTTTATTGGTCAGATCGTATGTCGATAGTACAGTATTAGTAGAAGTGGGTTCTGATGAAGCGTCATTTGTATCGGATGTTTTAGTCGTAACTGCAGACTCAATATTGGTAGTTGAAGTTCTGGTGGTAGTGATTGACGCCTCGGTGTTAGTGATTGATGATTCAATGTTAGTGATTGGATATTCAGTATCGGTATTAGAATTAGTAGTTACTGCTGCTGATGTAGATTTACTTTGATCAAAGATAGTATTAGTACCTCCAGTTTCATCGACCGAAATAGCCACCTTGGCGACTGTTTTCAAAGTGAATGATTTATCTAATAAAGGTCCTGTTTCTGTTGGTACAGGTTCAGGTATAGGTTTAGGAATCGCTTGAACTAGGATCGCAAGAATAGGAAAGAGGAGAAACGATTTATTGGATATCATCTTGATCACTGTATTTCGCGATACTGGAAGATTATATTGAAAAAAGGGATCGTTCGAGTAAATTCGTTAGATAATGCAGCTCAGCTGTGAGGTTTATATCAAAAACTGAATGATAGTAAAATTAAGTTCATAGGTCATCTCTCGACATGATCTTGCCAGTTCCTTATATGTCACATTCCCCGCCTCAATGTAGCTACAGAAACAGTCTGAAACATACAAATAAATTTTGTCCTTTTTTCAAGGTTTTCTATAAAACCCGTTTTCATAACGTGGAATCCTTTGCTTATTGAATGATCAGCAGATAAAATTGTGCAGTACTTCCAAGGGGTAAACCGAGATAATCAATTCTAGGGATCAGAGTGACATTGACATCCATTCAAGTTACTCTTTCTACCTTTTGGTTTTATACTTACTGTAGGTGGAAAATTACTACATTGGAAGCGAAATCACCATTCGTGATCATGGATAACAACGTTTCAGGTGAGACCGAGATCTAATCAATAATGTTATACGATCAAATTGTTTTTCTAATCAGAAAGGAAAAAACTTGCATTCGAGGTGTTTTCGCTCAAGTCTCCACTCCTCATTTGATAAGCCATCTGACCCTCGGTAACTGAAAAGGACTAAGGTGTAGATCGACAGTCAATTTCTCATTTGTTAAACATAGGGAATAAGAGAAGTAAAACATCTATGCGATAATACTTGGTAGCGAGTGCGAAGAACGGCATATCGTTTCAGAAAATATAATTCCGATTGTGTATTGTAATTCATACGAGTTGCAGCCACGTTGCTGTACTGTAAAAAGATCCTTAGTGCATGATTGAGTTACCACATGTATCAAGAGAGTCAAACAGGTTTGCATGGGTATATGTGGACATGAGGTATATAAGTGGCATTCGTTGATACAAAAACGCTTGTGGTACCGTATACATATACTCGCTAATCTCATACTAGACATGGATTTGAATCTGAAAACTCGAGTACATAGTAAATCTAGTGGCATGAGATTGTGTCGCATTCGATTTCACAAACGGTAGGACAATTATTCATGGGTGTCCAATATCCTGTTCCAAGAACATGAAGTCAACCTTTGGAATGAGATCGAGAACTTGTTGACTGAGGGATGTATGCAGGAGATCACTCAAAGAAGAAAGAGATAAGGTCCGACTCACCAGTAGTGTTACAAATTTGTAAACCTAATCCTACACATTGGTATGTGCTAGGATCACATTGACCACCTGGCGTGTTCAAAGTGGCGTTTGTACTTTCACCCACTGAATGTGATCCTGATCCTGTGGTCGATGAGGTCTCACTCGCTGAGGCAGAAGTTTCCATTGTGGATGAAGATGAACCACCTGCAGTAGATGATTCATCGACGGTCGAAGGGGATGAAGCTAGAGCGTTGATACCGAGAACAGGATCTGTTGCTGAGCTTCCACCGCCACGTCCACTTCCACTTCCACTTCCAGACGCACTAGTAGCAAGTCCAGTGGGAAGCCCGGTTGGGATTCCAGTACCGATTGCTGATGTTTGACTAGGGATACTGATAGTCCCGGAAGGAGAAGTGCCGGAACCGGATCCGGATCCAGAGCCAGCGGTCGCTGATCCAGAAGAACCGCTTGGAGCAGTAGCAGGTGCAGTGATAGAAGGGACCGAGCTGATACTAGCTGAAGTCGCTGATACGATTCCAGATCCAGATCCAGATCCAGATCCAGATCCCGAACCACCGCCGGAACCGGTTGCACATTGAACAGAAGTAGGATTAGCAGTTTTGATTACGATTGGAGGAGGGAAATTTGTATCTCCAGCAGAATCACCACTGATTGTCGCTCCATAAGGATTCGCTTCGCAAGAGACGGGCACATTGGCAGCGACTGGCATCCAATTATAATCACCTCCTGTGTACACTTTTGTGGCTTCAACGGGTGTGTAAGGACTTTCATCTAATGCAGGTTGCCAAATTTGATTATCTGTTACACGAACTGTCAAATCATGCACATTGTTTCCTTGAGGTCCACATGCTTCTGGGTTCAATTTTAAGTATGCGTCGGCTGTCACAGGATAGAGCACGAGCACACAGTCAGTAAAAAAACGAGTTGCAGTGGTCGATCGAACAGTCCTAGAATTCAATATCCAAAAATCCAGTACTCACCACCAAAATCAACTCTGACAGAGGTCGCACAGGCTTCACATGTATCCCAAAGTACGAGTGGCTCATCAAATTCGACTTTTTGACCATCTTGGATGATTTCAACTTCTTTTCCACACCAAGCTGAAAGGTCACCCCACATCATAGTTCGATTGAGGGCTATCCGTGAATAGATCTCAACGTCAGAATTATATACAATACAATTGTATGAATCGAGATATTCAAGAGCGTGCTGTAGTTGGAAGATGCCCAGAAACTCACCGACTACTCTATTGGTATTATAAGTGTCCAATTCAGGACCCATTTTCACACAACCAGGAACTGCGATTTGACCATCTGACCAACCTGGTCCACCACGTCCTTCGTTACATTTGTCTCCGTTGGTCTGCCATTTACCATCATAGTATCTGTCAAACAGTCAGTCAGTCAGGTACACCTCTGTGTAGCAGAAATGAGAATATGACTCCGAAATCAGTGAGAATCAGAAAATTGACTCACAAAGTACCTAGAGCACCTTGTAATTCCAATAAAGTTTCATGAGCTTCAACCTGAACTCGAACCAGCGAGATTAAGATGGGTGTAATGAATGTTAGTGTCTTCATTGAAAAAGTCATCGCGACCGGGCGAAAATTCTCAATAGGATACGATCCTTGGTGTGTAAGATCTACAGGAAAACGATTGAAAAGAGTGATTGGGGTGGAAATTCAAACAGAAACAGAATAGAATGTACAACAGTCCTGTGAGTTCTGAAAACAGGTCGAATAGATACGTTGTCTCTGAATTATCTTTATATACCGTATGTCGCAAGCCAGGTATCTTCGCCAAGTCTTCTTGCCGAGTGTAAACTCTGGTAGATCCTTTCGAGACCACCCCCTTTGCTCACTTAAGGAAGTAAGGAAAAGTAAGGGGTCGTCGATGATAGAATTGATAGATTGATGAGCATCCTTTAATTTATTCATCCTCGTAAGGGGCCAATTTATATGTTGATCGTTAGCGCTTACAGAATTCCTTTAAGTCAATTAACAGGATATTCTATCGCCAGGCGAAATTCACGCAGTTACGTTGGCTCGCATATTCAGTAGATGATCCCCCGACCACTTTGTGTCAGCTCGTCATTTGAATTTGAATTACGGAAGACCGAGGAAAGTCAGCGCTACTGTACGGGTACTCCAGTGATATACGAAATTGGAAATATGCATCAAGCTTTTCAATTTAATTGACCAGATTCCCAAATAAGTATTGGTTTGCAATTTTCGCACCCGTACGACCCATCAAGGGGTATTGCAAACTTGTTAACTCGATGCGAAAGGTTTGGGTATGTGAAGTAGCCTATTGTTTCGAAAGTCTTTTCTTCATTCTTCTCCGACACTTCTTTCCTGTCGTACTATACAGCTCCTCAGTATCTATCTGAGCGATCGAAGAAGGTCTTCCTTGGTGACCGTGCTGATGTCTATGTCCATGTCCATTTCCGGATGATGTCGCTGCGAGATGTGCAGAAGTGCTTGACGGTTCTACTGTGGCTGTGGGAACAATCGTTGAGGTAGAGATATCCTTCCGAGTTGAAGTCCTACGAGTTGAAGTAGCAGTATATCCACCATCCGTCGAGGAAGGTACAACAGATGAAGTAGAAGTAAAATCTGGTGTGGGTGTGGAAGAAGATAGCTGAGGTGTACTTCCAGAAGTACCTTTAGTACCTAATCCAACAGATGAATCAACAATGTAGTTGTCCATTACATCGTATGAATATCCGGTTGGATTGTTTCCGCCACAATTACCCCCTTTAGCATTAACGAAAGCTTCGGCTATAGTATGGAAATCATGTGATACCGATCAGTAAAGGTCGATGATGAGGTGTCGTTTTTTGAAAAGGGACTAAAGGATGACTTACCAGATACATCGAGAATCTTGCCGCCACCTGCGCAATTTTGACAAGAATCCCAAATATAGAATGGACCTTCGGGAAGGATCAATTCACCTCCATCGGGACCGTACACCTTGACTCTGAAGGATCATCCGATGGATCAGTCAAAGGATTCTTATAAGCG
Source organism: Kwoniella shivajii (assembly GCF_035658355.1). Taxonomy (NCBI): domain Eukaryota; kingdom Fungi; phylum Basidiomycota; class Tremellomycetes; order Tremellales; family Cryptococcaceae; genus Kwoniella; species Kwoniella shivajii. The sequence continues at coordinate 1,867,356 of NC_085911.1, forward strand.
AGTCTAGCTGGGAAAGGGACGACACTCACTCTCTGCCACACCATTTAGCAGGATCAGACCATACTTTGTCTTGATCGAATGCTATCATTGTTGCAGATTTGTCAGCCTCACTACATTCCTGAAAGAGAAAGGGATATAATCTTTGATGAAACCTACCGACTATTCGATTGGTTCCAATCTGGTCCAATGCCATACCTCTTTGTTGTTCACAATAAGTCACCCCTTTATTGATACCTGATATGTCTGCCCAGCCTTCTTGGACAGGATCTCCAGCAGATTTACCGCATTGACCTTTATCGCCAATGTCATAGTAGCTACATTGTGCAATCGAGTGGCTTATCAGCGCTGCCTTTAAGTGTCTCTGTTAAGGTGGAAGACGACGCAAGGATCATGTTAATGATGTTGACTCACAAGGTAAGCTTTACATCCGATTGTGAGAAGAGGGAGGCTTCCACTATTGAAGCAAGAAAAGCCATCAAGGCGAGAATGAGAAGAGCAAAGTAGGTGAACATATCGATGAATAAATATCGATTTAATTTTATCCAAATTAGGAAAAGTGGAAGAACTCTAAGTCGAGGTGGTAATATTAGAATATGAGAATTGAGAAAAGGAAGGAAAGTGTGAGTTTCGTGGAAAAGAGTGTGTATATTTATTTATACCTGTAACAAGTTTGAGGAAGATATGAGGGCAGTTCTTGATATTGAAAGAGAAAAGAGGGTAATGAATGACCTATGATTTGAGTTTCGTCCCCAAAAGTACGTTGTAAAAGAGTGTGTATATCGTGGAAACAGGGTGTGGTAGTGCGTTATAAGGTGGAGCCTATTAGTCATTAATTATCTTCAAGGGGAGTCGTTTATGTCTTGATCCATGCAAAAAGTAAATTAGGTTGAGGGTTGTTGAGGAGTGGTTCCTTGAGCGTAATTTTGTCGACTGTTACGTACTTACGAATGGATGGAGATTGAGCCTGCAATCTGTCTTTGATGAAATGGTAGAAGAGTCAGAAAACGAGAAGAAAAGAGAAAGGAATCTTTTTCCTATCATTCAGTAATTATGAGGAATGCGAAAAAGGGGATGGTATCAGCGTTGTTTGTTCAGTCATCATTTGATCTTTCCCCGCGAGACGACCCTACTTGTTGTATGCCAAGGAAAGGATTGTGACTGTCGATCATTGTTTGACAGGGTTGTCAGTGAGACACACGGACCATACAAAGTGAGTCAGTTGTATCCGAAACAAACACCCAAACCCCCCTTGTCTCTTCCATGTTCACTTGTCCATATTAGAATGGGGCGTCAGATCATATCCCCATATGTAATTATCGAATACAGATATCCCGGTCAGGAATAGAAGATGTAGATCGTCAAGTGGACTGAACGAGTTGAAATGGGGATATCTCAAAACACTCAAAGATTGACACAACAAAGTCATCGAGATTCCACAATCACCCCAAGCTGCACGCGTTGTATGGTGAAACGCGCCTCACACGGCACTGTCCCCATTTCCAGGTCTGCTGTACTTTGATGTTACCTTTTGTTCAGTATGCATTTATGCTGACCTTAAATCACTATCTAGCATCATGTTATGTACTCGAGGCAACAGTAAAGTGCAATATGAATGCATAATCATATGACAATATGTGATCCTCTCAAAAGATGAAAAGGTATAATACAACTGCTGACCAATGGATTATAAATGTATGGTAGTCTCCCATTCTACACCAACGAATTCCTCATTCCAACCTACACAATCATTTTGACAACCGAAAACCATCACTGTGCCCCATTCCATTTCATTCACTTCATCTTCATCAACGGTCGAACCTTCTTTTACCTTTTTAGCTAATTCCATCAACTCTCTCTTACGTTCTTCTTCACTTTGTTTGGTTTCTTTCGAGCTGTTGTTATCACTTTCACCAGTAGTGGTTATGGTTGAAGGTTTGAGTAATGATATGAGTGAAGGAACCAGTTGTAGTTCAAATGCTCGTTTACTACCACATTTCTTACAAGGAGGTATCCAAGAAGGGTTATATAACGATCTCAAATCTAATTCTTCTTCTTTACCCAATGGTTTATCACAGCCAGGAAATAGTTTACGACACAATGGTGAAAAAGATGAGTATGGTAATGGCATTCCACCTAATTCATATCTCAACACTTGTTTGGTACCACCATCAGCTGATTCAAGACGTCTAACGAAACCTTGAAAGACTTCATCGACATGACGAGGTAACATTTTCTCCCATGTGTCATCTTGTAATTCAGCTTTCATTTCTTCGCTTTCGTCTTCATCGTCAGAGTCCATCTCTAGATCTTCAGCAGGTGGAAGGTATTCTTCTATCGTACTTATATATTGTGCAGGTTGGTATGCTGGCAAAGGTGCAGAGAGTGTTGTAGATGATGAAGAAGGAGTAGATATGGTTAAAGATGACAAATCGGGTACAGCATCAATAGATGAAGTAGGTGGGGCTGCGAATGGGTTTGGTGATGAAGCGGATGGAGGTGCACCGAAAAGGGGTTGAGCAGTACCGAAGAGAGCGGATCCGTTTGGTTGAGAATCAGATGATAGTGTAAAAGGGTTCTTTCTTGCTTTTTCCCTCTCGGCAGCAGCTTCAGCTTCAATTTCTTTCCGTTTTGCTTCCACATCACGAACATATTCTTCATTACGTATCGAAGCTCTGAAAGCTCTGATACTCCCATCTCTCTTCTGGCATTTCAATCTAGCGCAACCCCAAACATATATTGTACGATCATTCTCACCTCCTTCGGGTGGACAGTATATTTGAGCTAAAAGGGGTATGGGTTTATGACATATACCACAGTTCACTGATTTCGGTGGGAAGTCTATCCCTGACGCAGATGAACCAGGTAAAGGAGGAAAAGTTGGATAACCACCTATAAGTGATATACAATGTGAATTCAAATCTGGATGTTGAGATGGTATAGGTCCATCAGGCAATGCTAGCAAAACATTTGTATATTCAATTGACAATGATGATGAAGACGATCCTGCAGGTGAAGATGGTGACATCTCGATATTCGTTATTAACTTGAACAAGAGGGGTTTCAGATCATTCCCCAACTATAATTGTCAAAATTTTGTCATATCAGCTCATAGATCATTCAAAGGAACACTACGAGACTGATGAAGATAGACAGAGATAAAGAAAAGGAATAAGGTTGAGGAACCCTCGCTTTTTATTGGGTATGTCAGAAATAAAGTCGCCAAACTAGTAAAATAAGAATCGGCATCATCTAATTCACTCCAATATTCCAACTTCTCCATATCCATTATGTAGCCTTCATCCAGCACGAGGATCATATTGATCCTTACTCAGAACGAGAAGGATCAATTAGATCGGGATGAAGAATGGATTTGATCAGTCGAAACAAAAGATAGATAGATTAGGTCTCGTCATCTGATATTCATCATTCAAAAAAGCGAGGGATAGGTGGGAGGGGGAGAGGGGGGAGGAGGGGGGATGAAGTAGACGTGTGTGAAAGCGTCTTTGTGTTTCATTGCTCATACGGTTCAAGAGATTAAAGTCACTCACGTATCGTTCTTTGGTACTGGCAATGTACAATTAAAGAAGAAAGAGAGAGAAGAAATGAAAAAAAAAGCGAATAAAATGGAATGTCAAACAAACCCGCACTTGCTTTCCAAACTTTTTCCCGGTGTAGTGTGATAACTCAACTTGTCAGCATAAAATGCCACGTCATACTCAGAACAATGGGGCGATCACCTAGCGCGGTCTACTTCCAGTGTTTTTTTTCGACTGTTCCTATATTCCCCTCAAATCTAGAACAGAGGTCAATGCGTGATATATATATATATATATATACATATGATACATGGGGAATCAAGAATGATTTTCACTCGATCGTCACTACAGTCATCGCCATCGCCATCATGATCTTTCCCCACTTCCCCACTTACCACTTGTTTACTGTCCTGAACTGATGGACATTCATCAAAAGGAAAATACCCCATACTTCAAAGTACTAGATCAGTTCCGAACATCCTTTCAACCTATAATGATCATTGGGTCGTACGATAGTTGGGTTTGATCCAACTATGATATGTACTGATATGTACTGATATGTACTGATTGTAAGGTATCATTCCACATTCCATGATGAAGTAAGTTCCACGAGATTGTCATCTTGACATTTGACAGTATGAGCTCAAATGCATTGTGGATGAACATGAAACGGAAGCTCGAGCCTCATCCTGCTGTATATGGAAACTGATCTGATAAGGCTGTTCTCCCTTTATTGTTCGTGCAAGGTTGATTCCCTGACTTGCATTTGAGTGAGTTTCACCCAGCGATCCAAGCGTCAATTTATGTGTAGTATCTCGGACATCGAGTACACAACGCTTGTCCGATGATGATTGGGCGGAATCAATAAACAGATCCCCTTTCTTTCCTTCTCTTTCTCGATGTAGAGAGGGGTTCCTTTAAGATAGGAGAATGAAATTTCATTTTCTTCTGGACAACCTTGTGTGGACGATTGAACACCTTGTGGAAGCGAAATAGACAAGAGTGGGCAAAACAAGAGACATGAATGAAGGGATGATGAAAAGAGGTATATGACCTTCGACTAAGCGAGAGCAAAAGTGGGGAAGAGAGAATGGCACGACATTTCGGTTTTCATAAAAATCAAAGAAAATTAAAATTATCGTATACTGTAAAATGTCTGAAATTCCTATTGACTATATATCATTCATTCATTCTTCGTAAACTTCCTCTTACTTATCTGTTACCTTTCACCGCTCAAACGAGTATTACGAGCTGATAAGTACGCGTACTTATTCCAACAATTCTTCTAAACGACCTGAGATACGCTCAGAGGTAAGGATATTCTTAATACATCAATCAGTCTGACATTTCATTTTCATCTTCTTTTTTCTTTTCTTACTTTTCTTCCTTCACAACCTGTTTTGCCCTCGGTCGAGAGTAAGATAACAACTAATCGGATATTTAGAAGCTGAGCAATGACAGTCAATAATACCCTCCGTGTGCTACCACAACTGCAAATCCCGCACCACACCCAACTCTCATTCCCTCCAACCAATCCGCCTTGCTCACTCACTTACCTTCCTCACAACGAGACATTCGCTATCCAGCCGTACCAATCAAATCATTACCTTCCGTCCTCCGCTTCCGCTTCCGCTTCCACTTCGACTTCGCCCACCATGTCCGCAACTACTTCACATCATCTACCCACCCTAAGGACTCCTACTACTTCTCCAACTGCAAATATTCTCGAAGGAGGTCAGACTGGTCCTCCCAAGAGTAGAGTGAAGAAAAGAAAGAGGAACGAGGAAAAGCCAAATGCAGAGAACGGGAAGAAGGAGAGGAGCAAGAGAAGAAGAGGAGAGTGCCAATGTAAGCAGTATCAGTATAATTCGTCAGTAGTGTCGTGCGCGAAAAAAAATAAAATCAAGAAAGCCTGATTGTCGAACCACGCTTGCACTGAACTGACGCGACATGTTCAGATCAACGCAAGATGGAAAAGGCTAAAGGACCACCATCTTGGCTTAAATTCCCTGCTCGAGCTGTCCATTCATCGTCATCAGCACCACCAGCACCCCCAGCACCGCGACGACCTCCTTCCCTCTCTCAAGCACTTCCTGCTCAACCTGGCTACTACGATCCGACAGCTTCGTCTCTACACGTGTCCTATTCACATCCGTGCTATACTACATACGTAGCGGAAAGACTTACTCCTATGCCTTCGTCTCAACCGCGATGGATACCCCTTCAGCATCCAAATTTCATCCACAATGCCTTGCCCCCTCCATCTTACTTTGAAAGTGATAGCCCCGTCAATGCAGGATCAGCGAGCTGGAGTAATGATGCGATTGTATGTGTACCGTCGCGAAGATCGAGCGAGACTGTAGACTTGAATAATAGATACGGGAGTATGATTGATCTTTCTCCAGTAAGTCCAGAATCCCGGGGATACAATGATTTCTCTTACCGATCTATTGTTGATGTCATGTTTTCAATAGCAAGTCGTCATACCAGCTTCAATCTCTCACCAGGGTCCACCCTCTTTTTCGGAAGCCGAATACAAGCCACCATTGATCTCCACTGGTCTGTGAGTATGTCCAACATGATTTGATGCAATGTCAAACTAAAGAATATGCTAGGTCAACATGGCCATCATCATCATCAGGCTTGTCAGGCATGCTCGGTATCGCACCAGCGAGGGGATTCCTAGAAGCTCATCAGCCGAGCTTAAATATGTCAATGTACAGGACTAGAGTCGAGGACGCTTGATGTATAATTGTAGAGGCGTTTCATAGTCGAGAAGCATATTCACCCCGAGCAAGTGATATGTATAGTAGTAAGAAGGGCCCTGTTGTGGTCCACTCACACAAGAGGCGTAGTAGTTCCCTGATATCCCTTCGGACTAGTTGTAATTTATCCTTATCTTTGGATTTCGAGGGTGTTGTACGGTTTCTTTGTTTACTCTTTCTACATGTATATAACATTTTTTTGCCCATGTCCGTATTGAGTCCAATAGGAACAAAGATAAAAGAGGTCCTGTATAACCCTACTTTTCAATATCATATGCCGGCGGTGCATGAACAGGAGCCCCGTAGCAGGGACGGTAAACTCAAAAGGAAGCTCATCATCTAAATTCACACCCGCGCCTGTCTTTCCATGATACAACCGCAAAGCTGTGCATAACGTTACGCACATTGCACTTTGCACTTGGCAAGGTATATGAGGATTATCCGCTTTGAACGTCTTGATCGAACATGACAGCAATCTTAGGACCAACAAACCTCAGTAGAATATGCAAGGGTACAAAAAGGAGAAGAAGGAGTCAAAAGAAGCGGGGGAATGAATCATGCGGAAAACAGGACAAAGGGAAAATGTAGATAAAGAGGTCCTTTGAATAATGATTTATTTGTATGTGTGTCTGTTGGATTGACATTCGTCGCTCTTCAATTTTTCATTAAACACAGCCCTCTACTCCTTTTCCACTTTATCAATCCTTCAATTTATCCTCGAAGATATCTTTCACTCTTCGCTTCATCTTCGCCGACCAGTATCTTACATCCCCTTCCACAACAGGAAAGACACCAGCTCAACATATATAGTCTTTCGTAGCCTCAGCGGCAAATCATATCTGGTAAAAGATGTCACAACCACAGAGATACTCTAGCGTACCTGGATTCGGCTCACAAGGGGGATACAAGGATTATCCAGAGAGTGGAACAGTAAGGAGGAATTCTGGTTTTGGTGAGTTTTTCATGTTATCCTTTTTTCGTTCCAAGTGATATTAAAGAAAGACAAGGAGCATATCGGTCAAAGGAGATCGGACGTTGAGTGATGATGATCGAGAGAAAGTCAGTGAGGATGAGGATTGATCGGATCAAGTGCAGAAACCGTGAAGTAAAACAAGATCGGAAATTGCTCTTGTCTTATCTTCATTAACAATGGATTGCCAATCCGACCAAGCTGGTCATTGATGACTTCCCTTGATATGATCATCGTGACACCTTTTAAAACCCCTTCACATATACATCAATCCTTTATCTCTTCCTTGGCGACGCTCTGGCAGCTAGTCTTTGTCTTTCCAGATACTTTACAGCCGGAATATCCACTGATCCGTTCAGTTTCTTCTCCTCCTATCACATCTATACGACTGGTTCGTACGGCTCAATTTATTTTCACCACTCATTCAATATCCACTTTCTCATATACCTACTATTTACGGTGTATCGACGAACATTCATCGGTCGATAACATACTCTTGAGAATATAAAGATTTCGATAATCTTGTCGACGATAGATATCATACCGTGAGTATTTGTTCATCTGGCCACAAGCTGCACCTCTTAACGGAGCTGGTTCATCGTTACGCCATGCCTAAAGTCCTGTCTCATCGCGTGGAATTAATGTCCCCTCCTCCGCCATAACGAATCAGCTGATCTCCTTCTTGTCACAATGATAGCCCCAATTCCTTGCAAACCCTTCGCTATCAAATACCTCATCGACATATAAAGATCTTTCATCTCATCCACATCGATCTCGATCGTCTTTCGGATCAGGTGCAGCTTTGGGTACAGCAGCCGGTGCAGGAACAGGAATAGGATCAACGATGCCATTGATGAGTGAGACCTCAAGACCTTTTGCAGCTGATTATGCAAGACAAAATATACCTTCAGAAGAATATTATCCGATGACAGACACGATCGCCAATCAGAATGGTGGATTCACAGCGACGACACCACCTAGATCAAATAAGAAGAAATGGCTCATAATAGGTGGTATAGTATTGGGTATAATAGCTTTGATAGGTATCATAGTCGGAGTAGTAGTCAGTCAAGTGAATAAGAATAACAATTCATCCAGTGGAACTTCGAGTGTCAATGGATCAGATGGATCAACTTTGAAAAATTCAAATGATCCAAGTGATTTTGATAAAGATGATAATTTACATCAATCGTTCTGGGGTTTCGCATATACTCCTCAAGTAAGTAGTCACTTTCAATGATCTATATCCTATCCGATATCTTCAAAGAATTGAAAACTGATTGGACTGCTCGGTGTACTCTCAGAACGCTCAACCGCCTTGGTGCGGAGCAAGTCAGTCGAACGTCACCAGAGATATTCAAGTGAGCGCGACTGTCATCGCTGGACCATGACAATTGACTGATTACTGCAATAGCTCTTATCACAAGTAACTACTAGACTGAGATTATACGGAGCAAATTGTAATCAATCTGCTTTAGTCTTACAAGCTATTCAAGATACAAAAGTGAATATGACTGTATGGTTGGGAATATGTAAGTACGGTAATCATGAGGATTTCGTACCTTTACGCGTTCTGGATGTGATGATCGTGCGAAGCTGATGGGTCGTCACTGTATATCCAGATGTCGATTCGAACGAGACTGCATATACCAGTCAAGTGTCTGCTGTATCTGATGCCTTGAAGACATACGGCACAGATCATGTATCAGGAGTAAGTGCAGATGAACCTACGACGTCGAGTCACACGAGCTCAAACTCAAATATCGCCATGTATTCCCTTGCCTCATGCTGATGCGTTCGTTCCATCACAGGTCACAGTGGGAAACGAGTATATTCTGAACACCGCAGGAACAGATTCTTTGACATCCTCAGTCTACTTGGCAGCGGTGAAAACTATCGCTGATAAGATAACGGAAGTCAATACTACCGTCCAAGCATTAGGATTGAGCAAAGCCTTACCTATTGGTACAAGTGATGCTGGAAGTGTCATGAGTGAAACTTTGGGCGAAGGCATCGATTACTTCATGGCCAATGTCCATCCGTGCGTGACGTTCCCCTCTGTACGTAATCAGAGGTATCACTAATCCTATATGGGTACCGATTCAGATGGTTTGGTTCAGTTGCCATCGATGATGCTGCCTCATGGACCGATCAATTCTTCCAGGAATTCGACGTGGAACCGGCTGCGTTAGCAAGTAATAAGCCAGACGTCTACATTGCGGAAACAGGCTGGCCAACAGCTTCCATGAATGCCAGTGAGGCAAATGATGGTGCTGGAAGTCCACAAGGTGATGCTAGTGTAGCGAATCTACAGAGTGGGTTTTGACCTACACGCACGATCTTGTCAACTCTTGAAGTAGGAATCAGTAACGTGTGCTGATGATAAATTCTACCAAAACAGCTTTCTTGGATACATTCGTCTGCCAAGCAAATACCAATGGGACACAATATTTCTAGTGAGTTGATCGTGATGACAGGGATGAGGAAAACCTGACGAGAAATGACAGCTTCGAAGCCTTCGATGAACCTTGGAAAGCGTAAGTGGTTCCGGTTGTAGCTTCGAGTGGTTTAGTGTGCTGATCTTAAGCCGTGTGCTCGTTTAGTCAATACGGAGGAGTTGAACCTTATTGGGGATTATGGGATTCAGATAGGAATCTGAAGAATGTTACTATTCCAACATGTTCATGAGTAGAGGGCGTTTACTTTTCCCATTGGCAGGTGACATGTATATCCCAGGACAATGATGTTTCTTCTTCTGTAATTATCTGTATGATGCCATTGATAGTGAATGTACCATGTACCTGTTCGATTAATCTAGGCTACAGCTTGGCCTCCACTTTTCTCGGCTCATTTTGTCGCCATATTTTTATGGAAATGCGCCGGAACTGTGCGGGGAATGGATATTATTCGGTATGAAAGCGAATTCCGAGGTTTATCCGAAGTTGCTTTCGTCCTAAATGGCCTTGTATAGTTCATCGGATTTTACCGAGGTGTGGAACTGTTTGAAAAGAGATGAGATGAGATGGGCGACTACTCGAGTACTCCCATACGAAGATAGGGGAAAGAGAAGGATGCAGCTGATAATCAGCCGATATCCCATATATCCTACGAGTATTTTCTATTTCAAGACCATTGAAGCGTACACTCCACATTGACCACTCAGAGCTAAGACCAAAATCGTAATTGGATCATTTCATTCGATCGATTATATCTGATCAGAGGTAACTCGTTTCTTGCTATCAAAGTGCAGACATACACTCAAAACTGGAAAAATGCCTACTGCAACTACTACGACTACTGCTGCTACGACTACTACGTCAAGCAAGGATAAACAATCTGGTGGAATATTGAAATTGAGAGGACATGAAGAAGATCCTTTTCCAGAATTGAAAACTCGAGGTGTGAGTTTTTTTGCCTTGTTGATTGTTCTCATTACCAGTCGACGTATTCTTTTCACGAATGCCATTCCATGTGGATCCAAAAACCGAGTATTGCGATTTGACATGTGAATTGTTTTACAGTGGACGGTAGTGAAAAACGCAATTCCTTCAAATAAAGCTAGAGAATACGAAGATAGGGCTTACAAATGGTTGGAAAGTTTCGGTAAAGGATTCAATAAAGATGATAGGGAAACTTGGAAAGTGGACAACTTGCCTTTTTTCAACAAGTGAGCCTCTGTCTATGTCTTCGATTTCTCTCTCTCTCTCTCTTCCTTCTTCTTCTAGATGGTCTTGATTATCGCCATTTCCTCCTCATCGATCTTCATAGACACAAGTGAACCACTCCCGGTCATTCTCGATTGGAAGCGAGATCCAACGGCGCATGCTGATTCATTTATCCTTCTCTCGTCGTACTCAGAGGAGGACTATTCAATAGACACGGAGCAGCACACGAGCAATTCGCTTGGGATATAAGATCTGAACCTGGTATCATTGATACTTTTGCTAAAATCTGGGGAACAGATGAACTACTCGTTTCTTATGGTAAGTCTTAATTTTGGTTCTACCCTTTGTCTCTTGGAAAATATACATGATTTTACCGAGTGTATATCGTGTAATGATACGATACTCGAATCTAACGATACGTTGCTTCACAGACGGAGTAAACGTTTCTCTTCCTTTCAAAAATGAGGATCTAGGTAATCGAGGCGAACCATGGCCCCACGTTGATCAAAGTCCTAATCGAAGAGGCAAAGAATGTATACAAGGTATTGCGAATTTGGTGAATCTACTGCCCATGCGGAACTATCAATTGTCTGACTTGAAAGGAAAAAAGCTAATCCTTTACTGATCGTAGGCACCCAACGGACCTAATGATGGTGGATTAATGGTATTAGATGGATCTTTCCCGTTATACAACCAATATTTCGATGAACACGAACATCTAAAACCTTCAGACGGATGGAATTGGATGGACTCATTTGCTTATCCTGAAGAAACATTGAAATGGTTCGAGGAAAAAGGATGTAAATGGATTAAGATTGAAGCTTCACCTGGCGATTTGATTTTATGGGATAGTAGAACAGTTCATTATGGTGATGCAGCAAGAGGTGATCAACCCAGAGTAGCCACATGTAAGTCAGTCCACCTTCTATCTGGCCCCCACCCTGTCAACCCCGTTCTCTCGCTCTCTCATGATAGCCTAAATTGATCATGTCATTTCGTTTTTTATTTTGATATATTGGAAATTCAGATGTCTGCTACAAACCAGCTCAAGGAATCAAACCTGAGAAATTAGAAGAAAGGAAAACGGCTTTAGCTGATTATTCAGGTACTGTAAGTGGTTTCTGGCGTTCCCTATCCACCTCCGTAGTCCTTACGCCTTTCCCATTCTGAACTCAAGCTCCGCCGATGGAAGAGAAGAAAGAAGGCTGATCGCTTATGTCATATAACAACAGTCCCATGATCCTATCAATTTCAGATTAACAGGTACGAATGCGAATGGACCAATGTCAGAAGATGAAGTTCAATTACCTAAACAGCCTGCTGTCTTATCTGAACGAGCTCAGAAATTAGCTGGTGTAGTCGCTTATTGATTAAAGCAGTAGCTCTGTTTAGCTTTGTAACCCTTAAGAAGTTGTGATCTGTGAGATGTTTCAATAGTGGATATAGGTATTAGAGAAGAGGTTATATAGCAATGTATTTGTATGAATCTTGATCAATTGCTCGTGCGTCAAACGATAACAAGCGGCGATGTCCGTTTCAGGTGGGATTTTGCCACCCCACAAAAAACAATCAAAAGTCTAAGTTACTACTTAAGTTATACCTTCTAGGATTGATTGCTCACCATTCACAGATAGTTATATCAGCTCATGAGATAAAAGATGCCTATACCTATACCTACAAGAACGACTTTCGATCTGTTTCCAACTTTATATCGAGAACAAATTGACGCCGCTAGGACATCATCATGGTATGACACCTTCGAAGATCTTACTTTTCAAAGTACTATAGTTGATCTAGCTGAATTAGGGGAAGAAGAAGATTTCTTGAATGTATGTTTTAACTGATTTGTCGCCGAGTTACGAAGTGTCTCAGCTGATTTTGAAATTGTTAAGTGGTTAGAAGAAGATTCGATTTTCTTACCTGAAGGGAGCGAAGGGTGAGTCTAGTCATCATTTCTTTGAGAAGCTTGTCTTGTAACAGGGTATTGATATCCTTACTCAACAATCATAGTCGATATGCGGCAGGGGCTTCACTACCAAATGCGTCATCAAATAACATGAATCGACAACGGTCGAATTCAACTTCATCAGATGCATCATCAAAGAGTTCAATTTCATCCGAAGCTCCTATATATCATTTACCTAAATTGAACGCAGCGATACGATCTGCATTGGATAAATATGGAGGTTCCGTATTTCCAAAATTGAATTGGACTTCGCCAAAAGTCAGTATAAGTATACATCTTATGTGATAATCGTGCTGACTTTTGGCTTTGTCCTTTGTGCGATTCCTTATTCCTAGGATGCAGCTTTCATATTACCTCAAACAGCTTCGGGTCCGTTATATTGTACATCACCATCAGACGTATACCTTTTATTGAAATCGAGTGATTTCATTTCCCATGATTTGGATAACGAAAGAGCATATGCAGGCTGTGAAGAAGGAGAAGAACAAGATGCGGTCACGTTCATGAAACCGAAATTAGAATTGGTTTTAAAGAAATATTGCGATATAAATCCTTCGAGGGAAATCAGATGTTTCGTAAGGAATAATGCTTTGATAGGTGAGTATCTCCGTCGCATTACAATCACTCAGGGTGGCTGTTGCTGGCCTTTTTATTTCTTTAGCAATGTGAGCAAAGAGGCTGATGGCTATGAGACATTTCACAGGCATAACGCAAAGAGATAATGTATTTTATGACCATTTACAATCTGATGAAACTAGAATCAAGATATGTGATACCGTGAGAGCGTTATGGGAAGATGAAGTCAGAGAGAATTATGATGGCGGTATAGATTGTGAGTTTGATTCATTATTTCATCATTCTTAGCAAGAGAAAGTCTACATTGCCTAAACTAACCCTTTTGCGGCGTATCACAAATAGACGTATTCGATTTATATCTCTCACCGAATTTTCAATCAGCTCAAATAATCGATTTTCAACCATATAGAAATTCGACTGATCCTTTATTATTCACATATGAAGAATTACTCTCAATATTAGAAACGGCTTTTGAACCTTTACCACCTTGCGACGAAGTGACCGCTACAACCACTATTCCAAAGCCTAGATTACCGATTTTCAAGGCTATCGATTCACAATCCCATCCTTCGGCAAATAGGAATGCTCCTACTTATCAAAGTAATATGATGCCTTTTGAAATGATTGAATTTAGTCAAGGTAGAAATTTAGATGAATTCAAAGAAGCTTGGGAAGAAGCTCTGGCTCAAGGTCTGACTGAGTAAAACAGATCATTAGAATTATAGAAGTAGAGAAGGAAAAGAAGTATGCTATGGCGACATATGGCTGTCATGAAGCTCATAATAGGTATGCATCAATGACTAATCTCAGCAACTCCTCCTTGCTGAGTTGTAAAAGTCTGAACGAAAATTTCCAAGCTCAATCCTCCTTCAATTTCTCTTTGGGAGGAGCGGGCAAAGGATCTAGAAATGCAGGCATGACGTCCTTGGGATGTAAAGCGCATCCGGTACTACTACTATTATTGCTAGATGTAGAGTTAGGGATTGGTCTTTGGTTGCTATTGGTATCATACTCCATTTTAGCTGTCTGCTGTTCATGATCACAGACAATAGCTAGAATGACCCTTACCTATTCTCAATCTCTTCAGCGGAACGAAAAGTGATTGTCAAGCCTCCGCCCTCGGAATCTGAGAGAAGTGACAACAAGATTAGCCATGAAGCTTACGATATATGTTACCGTACAAAACGAGATACTAACTGGAAGAGATAATTTGGGTTTTCTCAGACATGATTTCGATCTTCCACTTTATTGACTTGAACGGTTGCGTTTTACTAATTTGGTTTAAGTTGAGCTGTGATGTACGAAATATATCAACTTATTTCGCCTTATATAGATAAGTGGAAATGACATCGAGAAAATAGGCTCGGTTTCGTCTTACAGTTTGGAGAAGAATGGAAAGGTGGGATAAGATCTACAGTACGGTAATATCGTCGTACGGATTGGTTGAAAGGGAAAGTACGATAATCAGACAGGAGTCAGGGGTATAATGGGAAGGTGACAACTTGCTATTGTCATTTGGTGATGGTCAGTGTTCAACTAATCGTTTTAGTGGTATTCGTAATACATGAACATCGTGATATATCTATTCATCGAAACTCTATTGATGCAGCACAACGTTTTCATTCGAGGTAAAGGGTGAAATACGATACCTCACCATACATGGTCAGGATATCAGTCTGAGGTGAGCTAAGTATCAAGCCCATTTCAAAACTCTGTGACAGATGTTATTTTTGACTGGATGATATGGTTCGGGAATAGTTAGCCATAGGTTCAAACAGAACGTCAATGATGAATCCACTTCAACACATGCGAAATCTGGTATTGTGCTCGTTCTACATAGACATATGACTCTGAATGTAATAGCTACAAGTATACTACTTGATCAGACATGCATCACTTCCGAACAACGCACGGAATAATGGCATGTATGTATAATAGTAGTAGCCCAGCGATATCACTCTAATGAGTGTTGTTGGTATTGGAGGAAGAAGGATTTCCAACTACGGCATCTTTAACACCTACAGCGGCGTTGGAGATGGATTCTCCGACTTGACTCAAAATGCCACCTGCGCCAGTAGAATCGTTCCCTGGGGTAATGTAATCACGAGCCTGTTGAGTGGTAGATTTACTTTCGTTAGGTTGGACATGGGAAGCTCCTCTGAAATTGGAGGGATGGAAGGGATCAGCAAAATGGCGATATAGGTTATGGGGAAGTTGCATAATATACTTACTTGTCAAGTTGCTGTCCAGCTTGTTCAGTGAGACTTTGTCCACCGGAAGGTTTAAGAGCGTTGGTCAAGCTTCCTGTGTCCTGTCTGAAGGCATCATGTCCGTGTGAGTTCCCGGTAAGGCTAAGTGAATAGGATTAGAGAGGTCACGTATCATTTTGATAAGGAGACGCATCGATATTGTAGGAAGATTGACGACTCACTCTCTCACGCCACCTTCGGCGCTCTCTTTAGCTTTATCAGCGTCAGATTTAAAGATATCAGGAGTAAGGTTCTGCTTAGCTAGTTGTCTTGTTATCAGCTATTCTTCACCTCTGATTGATGGAGATATTTGATTGAAAGCTAATTTGGAGACTTACCAGCTTCAGTGTTGGATTGTCCTAAAGTCATGATGTAACAGCTATTGATAGTTCAATTTAGATGAATTGAAGTTCTGGTCAGTTTGATTTTTATTCAGTTCGACAAATTAAGAATGTTAAGGTATAAAGAAAGGTGAAGATGAATACAAGTGATCGATGGGGTTTTTATATACCTTGTATTCCTTAGCACAGACGGTTGCGAGATCCAACTTCTCACCACGTACTTGGTCAATGACGTGTTATGTGACGTAGGACAAAGGAGATATGCCTCGTAAGTACTTTAGTCAATCTTTACATAGCTCAAAGGGAAGGAATTCCCCAGTCCTTTGTCTTGAAAGGAGAGTCTGACGCCGTGACAAGCCCTACAGCACTTGAGTCGAAGGCATCCTTCTTTCAAGGAAACAAAGACGCTCAAACACTCTGATGGATTTAAGTGAACAGACTTTAACACTTGACATTCAAGAGATGACTGAATATGTACGATTACTGTATATCGCGACATACCAAAAACTGTATACATATGGTGAGAATTGAATAAAATGGATTTTGATGATGATGAAGAATATGTACAGAGTATACTGTCTCTGTATTTACTCCTTGTCCGCATTACTCTCTTTTACTATCTCATCATATCCCGTTCCGTTCCAGTTCAATTCCTCGCCCCAGAATCCCGTTCCTGGAGGAATAGGAGCTTCCCTCGGTTCAGAGAGTCCGTCCAATGTATCCTGCAGCTTCGTTCTCAAACCTGAATCGTCGCGATCTAAACCATACCACGCAACATACACGTCTTCAGGCCCGCAAGACAACGGATCAAGTCTCTTGGGCTTGGATGTTTTGGTAACAGATGTTTTGGTAACAGATGTCTTGGTGTCAGATGTCTTGGTGTCAGATGTCTTGGTATCAGATGTCTTGGTATCAGATGTCTTGGACAAAGTGGTCCGTTTAACCGGGTGATCGCACCATGCATTCATGTGCGATTGGGCTCCTGCAATCACCGCCTCATCATCGACGAAGGGCCTGATTTCACCGAGCGTCCAAGACTTCATTTGACCCTCCTCAGTCCCAGTCAACCACTTACAGAGACCTACTATACTCAATTGTAATGCTCTGTCGACCACATCTGCTGCGCTTCGTGTGTCTATAAATGACTTGCCTCGATAATTCTTGTGATATTCTACGTTAGTGCCCGAGGCGAAAGGTGATCTGAGCTGCTCTGCCCATGCCAAGATTGACCTCTGATAGCTGACGAATTCGGAATCGGGGGTTTCAAAGCAGATTACACTTCTCGGCTTCGATTCGGAGAGCCTTACTCCCGCGTTCACGAATAATACTTTATTTACATCGAAATTATAGCCGCCAAGCAAAGGTAAGATACAATCTGCGTCGTTACGTTTCTCGTCGAAATATGCCTTGGAGATAGCTTTGTGGTCGATGCTATTAAGGCGTTTCTTGATCGCATTACGGAAGTCTGATGATTCTAGCAATGCGCTTGGGTCTCGAAGATTATGGCCATCACGGTGAAGCTTGAGGATTTCTTGGGAGGCCGAATTAGGATCTGTTTCGCCATTCGTGAGCGACGGATCATCGCCAATATACTTCAAGACTGGATCCTGGCTTGTGTGGCCAGAATTAAGAGGGGATTGTACTCACATTTCGTTGTAAGCGCAGAGACGATATCAGCAGTCTGCTTTGAGTTCTGAGCGTCATTTGTCTGTGAGACGGTATCCTCAGATTCGGAGTCAACAATGTATCCCATCGAGTATTGCGAGACTGTGCGACAAACCGAACGGGGTCTGTCAGCAAGACTCTGCTGGTGAATAGGGAATACTGTACGTGAATGAATGACCGAATCAAGCTCACCGTCAAAGATAGCTAAGATGTAACACAGGAGTATATGATTTGGTACGTTATGGTATCAGCTTGAATAACGAAAATTAATACTGAGAAGGCGTTGGTTCTTGATCAGTGATGGGTGCACTTATATAGATATATTGTCTCCCTCGTGAAAGAGAGAAGACGCAAGGACGAAGCCGGACTAATGCCTTCTTGTTCGATAAAAGGATTACCTCAAAGAAAGGATTGTATTGCGAAGAAGGCTTTTCTCGGTTTACTACTGTAGATTTGAGAATTGGAAGGTGGAGGATGACATGGTCCACTCGCCTTTCTTTTCATCAGGGTAAGCAGTAACTCGAACTACATCACTGAGGACAGACAGTGCAGTTCCGATGGCTCACTCTTAACCGGAATCGGCCAAACTGAATCTTCTCTGGACAATGTATTCATGCCAAATGTCTTTAGAGCGAGGAAATTCTCATTTCCGTGACTATATATGCAGATAACTCCGGTTCTTATTCTCTATCATCCTGATAGGCAGATTGATTGAATCACTAGAAACACAGTAGGTATTTTATCGTTAACAGCGTTTCCAAGTGCTCTCCATGTTTCTGTCATACATGCTGTTGCATAGGTCAAAGGTGAAAGGGTAAGTAAGAAAGCATTCTCTGTTATATTATATTTCCGCTAAACTGGATGTTGAAAGGCTTTTATGTGAGCTGTCTCTTTCTACGAAATGAAATTGGATCATACCTACACGCTGCTAGGGATAAAAGTATCTATTCTGCATTCTACTTTGGTTTCATTTAAACTGTCTTTGCGTTCTCCATCTGTCAATCTAATTGTATGATGCTATTTTGTCGATTTCTCCGCTTCTACTCTCTTCATCTTCCTTTCTACTACACTTCGTATTGGACATGCAGTGCTCTCTTTAACTTCTCTTCCCTCTTGATCCGCAGCAGTATACATCTTTTGACAACACCTGTATAATGATTCAACGTATGATGCACATGCCGATTCGTTATAATTGTTTTTAGTGAGACATGTTTGGATCGCACACGCTGATTTAGATCCAGCTATATGTGAGCTATGAGTCTCATTTTTCTTTATAGACTATTCGGACTGACCCTCTTCCTGACAATCCTGAGGTGCAGGCATGTCGTTCTATCAATTTTGGGTAAGTGATTCGACCGAGTACTGTCAGTGGGTTAGGCTAAAGATTGCACATTAGATATTGTCGCTGTAAATCTGACTTGGACGTCATAAGATCTCTTTCCGAACTCACTCTCCCACGGTGACGTGGTTCAGCACGTGACTACAGCCTGTTCATAGTTCCGTCGGAAAGTAGCGGTACTCGATCTTACAATGCAATCATAGATTCGGAATAAGATTACCACACCTCAAGTTCATTCAGCTCTATGCATTGATGACAGCCGCTGACGGGCTTAAATAGACTGAGATACGATCGACCGACGCACCAATCAGCGCAGGAGACGATAGAAGTAATTCGGGCCTTGGTTCAATGACCCGGAAAATTTAGCGAAATACAATTTGTCTGAGAGTGACAAATTTTGGGGACCACCAAAGGTGTTTTGGGCAAAGAGTCTGGTGAGTAAGACCTTGTACTACGACGGGGTGTATCCTGCAACAGAAGGTGCTCCATGTCTGTGCTTATATCCTGCTACAAACACCCCTTAGTGATGCCTCCACCTCCATCAGGTCATCCGATTGCAGTGTAATACTTCATCACCTTTTCAGTCTTGTCATGACGAATGACCTCCTAAACCCACGGGTTACGGTTGGTACATCATCCAGTAATCACCCTGGTCCTCATGTTCAGAAGAACAAACCGGTCTTCAATTCAAATAAGCCTTCAGATACTGCTTCAGCTCCTACGAGTGGACCCTCACGTCCTGACCCTCGGCTTCCCAGTAAACCTTACACTCCTCTTGCAACGGCGACCAGCACGCGCAAACCCAGAAAGGTGACCCACACAAAGGCCGCTAAATCTCGAGAGTCCGCGGAAGGATATTCCAATGCCTCAATTCTATCTTTACTCGCACTAGATAAGGCTGTTGGAGAACCAAGCGATATTCCATTAAACCTCATACACTTTTTTACCCTTCGGAAATATGATGATCCTTCTGATCCTACAACGGAGAAAAGGCTGAATGAGCGTTGCGAAGAGAACGAAGTATTACTTTCCTTGTCATTGGCCAGAAACAACATCCAAATCGATCCACCTAGAACATTGGAGAAAGACTGTCGTCAAGCTATACCCAGCTCTTGTCCTGCTTTAGGATTCAAATATCACTTGTTGAGATTAGATGGCACATTAGAGGATCATCATATGTCAATGGTTATTGAAGGTTATCGCTCTTTGGCACTTGATCGAAAAGTCATAGAAGTAGGATACTGTCATGATGGGATAGTTCGTGGTCATGATAATCCCAAATATATAGAAGATGATCAAATCCATACACTTATACCGGCAGATCGAATCGTTCATGTGATATCACAAAAGTTTCTCTCAACCATAAGGAAAAATTTAGAAAGATATGATAGAGGTATGTTAACGACCCCAAACAAAGTCAGTCAGTATGCTTTCAGCTTGAGCGAAAGAAAGGGATCAATATCAAAAGGAAATAGGAAAGTGACGTATGGGGGATTAGGAACAACTGTCCTGATTGGTAAAATGGAAGATGTATTTCCAACATATCCTCACATCGATCAGAAACAAGGAGAATCTGTTTCGGTTACAATGCACTTATCAGGTCCAAGTGGTTATATGAGATTCCCTCAACTTAACGTGGACGTCAAATTGGAGAAAGGGTTCGTGGTTGTTGCTCCACTGGGAACTTTGCTACATCATCTAGTCAAAAGAGACAAACTACAAGGAGAGGAGGAAAGTATCGTAGCAGTCTGTTATACCAGAAGAGATCTAGAAGACGAAGTAACAGCCCTTCCAGTCTCTGAGTCATTGCCAGAAGTGAAAGCTACAAAGAAGGAAAACAATTTCTCTCCTGGTACAAAGAAGAAGCGAAGGAAAGGCAAGAAAAAAGGTGGAAAGCAGAAGTCGAAGGATACGGTCATCCCACCTAAGAAGGAGAAAACGTAGGTAGTCTTTACACTTTGATCTGACGAAGAACCATATGTACTTTACAGAATCTGTATGTTCGCCTGCAATGTAACTTTCACCATGTATGCAGTGGCACACCATTGGCTTCAATAACCACCACCATCTCTTGGCTTTAATCATTCAATTTTCCCACGGTGGTTTCATCGGGGTCTGCATTCCGGGATCACCTCATTCACCGACTTCGTCGGGTGTGTTTCCCAGTTGCAGTTGGCCAGATGAGGTGATCAAAAGATGTGTTGGACTGCACTTGATTCGTCCCTCTTTAACATCCTCGTCATTTGAAGATCACAACACACAGAAACAATGTCCGATATCTACTCATACAGCGTGAGTCCCCACTCTCCAAGTGGATCACAATGAAACGCTGATTAGTCAAACCAGGTCGAGCTTCCCAAATCTTCTATAGCCTTGTCTGACCTCAAAGACAAGACTTTGTTGTTCGTAAATGTTGCAAGCAAATGTGGTGAGTACAGAGCTCTTTCTAATACAGTATCTGCGGTCTTGCTTTATATCATTACAGTAGCTAACGGCCCGTGTATAGGTCTTACACCTCAATACAAAGATTTGCAAGCCCTCCACGAGAAAGAGGGACACAAGGGATTGGTAATCATTGGATTCCCATGTAACCAGGTGAGTGCTCGCCTGGTGCGCAAAGCACATACCTGCACGTCACTCTTCCCTGATAGAGATGACGAGGCTGTCATCAATTTCATACACTTGGATTGATACAAATCGCTGCTGACTTGGTTACTCTATTTGCAGTTCAAAGCCCAAGAACCCGGAACAGATGATGAGGTACTTCAGTTCTGTCAACTCAATTACGGTGTCACTTTCCCTATCGCAAAGAAAGTGAGTCAGACTTATGATCAGTATAAAAAGCCTTTCACATCACAATAAGCATTAAAACTGAAGTTTTCCCAATGAACCAAAAGGGTGATGTCAATGGTCCTGAAACTCAACCTATCTGGAAATTCTTGAAAGAGAACGCTCAACCTCCTGTTGAGACTATTGATTGGGTACGTTCAAAGACGATCCGTCATCATGTCATTCACGTATCTCTTATCGTCAATCGCTCTCACGCCGTCTTGAACGATTGATTTCAGTACAACGAATGCTGACATGGCTTTTCGACCAGAACTTCTCTAAATTCCTCGTGAAAGACGGAAAGATCACTTGGTTCCCTGCCAGAAGTACAAAAGTTGTGAGTATACATATATATACATATATATTTGACTTCAGTAGCAGGAATCATGCTGACTGTCACACAGAGCGACGTCGAAGCTGCTCTTTAAACGTGCGTGCGCACTATTGATTGACTAGATTTTTAGAGGATTCGTCGGATCAAAGGAGTTACAAAATGCGCATGCGAGGGGTAGAAGGAGAAACATGCAGTATTCAGAAACCGAGTCATCGTGTATCAATGATCATGCGCGCATAGAATCTATATACAAAGCACGGATTACAAGACCCATCACCACACTAATCGGCAACGACAACCAAGTTCTGTCGTTACATTCCCGGCTATCTGCTATCAATATATCCTCATGACTATTCATCCCTTCGATCTAAGTCTTACCCGCTTGTTGCTCCTTGTCTGTGTGTTGTCTTCAAACTCAGTTGATGATTCGGGGCGCTTGGACAGCCTATCCGGTTCCCTGTTCTTCATAATCAACTGCTCGTTACCAACCTTGAATTCAATCCAAGGTTTCAGGATAGATGTAGCAGCTTTTTCAAGAGTTTCCTCTGAAAGCGCTTGATTAAAATCCTCAGCATCCCACAACAGCTTTCTACTCTCACTATCGCGTTCTTGAACCGCCAAAAAATGGTCTATTGACCAGAGCAGGGAACGGTCCAAGATTCTGTCCAAGGTCTTGTTCAGAGATTTTGATTCCCGTCGTCTGTCAGATGTCGTCTGAGTGTCTATTATCGTGAATCCGTGTGCTAAAGTGTTCTTGAGACCAGGCCTATGTTTAGCGATCCAACGGAGAGTGTTTCTGAGATGCATGTCGTATGAGTTCCGCTCTTTATCATAGGTACAGATCGTGCCTATGACTACAGTCGTATCGGGTGGGAGAGTCCTTGTAGGCAATCCCGTGACGGGACTGGTAGCCCATTCAGGAGCCGGCAAAATGACTTTTGCAGACTCATTGCCGAACTCTTCGTAAAGCTGCTTACCTAGTTGATCAAAATCATATGGGTCGGTATCAACACGAGGGTTGGATGATGTTGCCGTAGTATCGTCCGGAACAGTCGATTGAATCCCAGCCTTGCATTCGGAGTTGCTAACCTCTGGACGGCCTGTACTCTCGACTGAAATCGGTGGAGAGGGGTTCCATGGAAGGAATTTCGGCTGGACGTGAGGGGTAGCATATTCAATAGGGTGACGTACGTCCGAAATGATATCAGAGTTCCAATTTTGGTGATCACCACCTGTGTAGTAAGCAGTTGCGTACGATGGTACAGCATCTACATTCCGTGCAGCATAAGGAGAAACGCTTTGTGTTCCATGCGGAACGAGCGACCAATGAGTAGGATTATTCTGGCCTATATGAGGTGTGGTATATTGAGCTGGATACCATGTTGAGAGGTCACTGGTTGGATGCGCAGTGATATTCCTATTCCTCTGAGCTGTATACGCCAGGTCAATCAAAAGTTCAAATTATATAGTCAATATTGAATCGCTGGAATTTCCGGTACAGAGGACATGTAAAGAATCAACCTACTGTCTTGCGGATGATCATCGTCGTACTCTGTGTCCGATGGGAATGTTGATGGATTATCCTTCATGTCTGCGATTCCGCGATGGATTTAACGAATGTATGATTTGAGTAGTGGCGATATGGACAGCTTGGCTTTGATAGATAAATGTCATGATATATAGCAAGACGTGTGGACTTATTTCACGCAAGAAGCTACGAATAAGAAAGGATCAAGCTAGAAAGGTTCTTGAAGGGAACGATGGTCGATCGAAGGACATCAAGAAAGGGACATCTTTTCATCGTCCCTTGTCATGCTTTGCTGACATTGTCACTGTTCTCATCTCTCAACACGGATATCAGTGGATCGATTGATACGTCTCGAATTGATGGGCTGTGCTTAATGTCAAAGGCAAAACATTCACCCTGGTGAAAAGGGTTTGTTGTCAGAAGGAGTATCTGTCAAACAGAATAAGCTTCACCGGAAAGGCTCTATGCATCTGTTCTTTACGCTACTTTACTATATATTCTGCTATCTCACTAATGAGAGCAAGATCCGTGTTCCGGTGCACTCGCCACAGTGAATTTCCCATCAGCACCTCTTTCCCAAATGTCTGCGGCGTTTGCCCTGTATATCACGATAAGGAATCGACTATCATCAGCTTATCTCACTTTCAAGTCCCACCTTACATAAGAATGGATTGAAGGACGATGACCTACAAAGGATAATGAACGACACCACTTCCACCTCTATCACCTCCGACAAGGTACTCGCAGCCGTCTGGACCAGCTTTGAGTCCATGAGCATATCGAGATGCACCTACGCCACCTGGAAACCCAATGAAATCACCTTGATCGACATTGACCTCTTCGATCGAAGTGTCATCGAGCTTTCGTTTCTTCTCCTTCTCAGATGGCTTAGAGTCGGAATCTGCAGAAGAAGAAGGCTTGTTGAAAGGGTTTATAATGGGTAATGAGGCGTTGACCAGTTGGACAACAGCTGATCCAGAGAGAATGTATATCCATTCGGTGTTGGATAGATGATAATGAATGGCCTTCATAGACCGATGTCTGTTAGCGTTATATAGCCGATTTGCTACACTTGTCAATCGCAGCGTGAAAAGATGGTCACACTTACGGTGGATTCAGCTCCAGGTTCAAGTTTTGATTTATGAACAGCAACACCTGTGTTGGCCATGCCAACTGTGTACCAAGCACTGTCAGCGAAGAGAGACAAGGTAGCTCAAATATACTCGTTGGCTCTACTCGGCCATGAGAGCCAACGAGTCCACCACAGTTCCGACTCACCTTTATCGGAGAGACAAGTAGTCTTCCTCATAGCTTTTGGATTCCTATAATGTGGCATTGCGAACATACTCGCATCAATGTCCCTGGCTTTCAAGACAGGATGAGGATGAGATGGGAACTCGGTGTTGAGGAAGTTTGACATTTTTGTTTGTAGTTGGAAGTATACTTTGGGTGGGGGAGTGTGTATAGATGAGAATGTGAGGTGTGAAGGTGGATGTTCTTCACTTATATATATCGATACGAAGGAGTAGCTTGCTGTAACAAAATGGTTCTCACACAGCCAAGGAATGTTGAGTCAAGCTGACGTCAACTCCTTGATAAGGCACAATCTCGGATTAGGTCATCCCCGCGTTTACGGCACTTTGTGTAGCGGGACTTGGGCGACAGGGTTTCATCCTTCATGATGGTTCCCCAAAGAGGTCAGAGTTACAGCCAGATGAGCAGCTCAATGGGGAGAAACGTGATATCAGCCCGAAGCGGAGCTCAGGATCTACATCCAAACCGTTGTCCATAAAATGACGGGACGCGGAATCCTCATCACCCGCAAGAGGCTTAAATTGGTATATTCAGCAAGTCGGTGGATGTTTATAAGAGACAGTAGCATGCCTGGATACAACACGAAAGTATATACTAGCTGGAGTACAAAGCCAACCTATCAATCACTCTTCCCCGCATTGCTCGTATCTACTTTATTGAACCGGACTATGACTTCTTGACCGCTCTTCGCATCTGCTATATTACTTACTCCGAGTCTGTGTAATATGATATGTATCATATAATTGTGAGCCTGAGTCTATCGCGTAATGGAAATGTACTTGATATAACAAGGGAGGAGGGAAGGAAACTATGACTCACTCTGGATATATACAAATATCCAATTTTTCCCTTGTACCGCCCATCAAATATTCAATACCTTGATTCGAAGCTTTCAATCCATGGGCGTATTTACTTGCAATGACACCACCTTGAAATCCAATGAAATCACCTTGACTAACATCTCTTTCTTCAATTTCAATCTCACCAGGAATCATCGTTTTCGTATTGGGTGTGAAATGATCGGGTATATCAGATGAACCATTTCTTGGGTGATTATGCTTTTCATTCGTTGGTAATAGATTAGAATCAATTAATTGTAGTTTACCTGAACCAGATAAAATATAAAGCCATTCTGAATCATGTAGATGATAGTGTATTTGCTATCCAATCAGTCATATCTTACGTCAATCATCATACTTTCTCACTATTCAATGTAAATTAGCACTCACGGTAGATTCTCCATTGGGTGGTAATCTGACTTTATGTACTCCCAACCCTGAATTCTGCATTCCAACTACATAGCCATCACATCCAAATGTCGTTCATCCTATCTCAGCTCCGATACAAGCCTAGATAGATAGTAAGATTTTGGATCACTCACCCAAGTCAGACATGCAAATACCAATTCTTTCCGCATCTCTATTCAAGTAATGTTTCTCTCCCTTCATAGCTGTATCTATCTCTTCCGCTTTCACAAGAGGGTGATGGGGTTCGCTCATGATGATGGTTGATTGAGGGTGAGATATGACTTGCAATTCGATATATTCTTCTCAATGGATGATTGATAAAGTCGTAATATGCTCGATAGCAAAGTGGAATCAACATTAGGAAAAACGAATACGTTTGATTCTTAAGTAATCAAACCCCGGCTATCTCGGCGTTCATCACACTTTGTATGGCTGGGTCCCGATCCCGATAAGCTAAAATTCATAAAACGTTACATTTTCTTTCTATCTGCCTCTCCATGATGCGTGATGTGACTACAAGTAGCACACATATAGACGTATTCGTCAGTGATGTCCATTCCTATCTCTACTAGTTGGACTGAAAGAGTCTGACATCGCTCTCGGAATATCGAAATCGCACCCGATCTCCCACGACTGACTGATATACAGCGATTTTTCAATGGCACCTTTTCTTTGACTCAATCACCAGTTGAGAGTGTCGCATGCATGGTGTGAGATGGACCGCAACGATTGCAATCTGTTAATTGAAATCAAAATGTTTACCTATGCATAAAACTGCATAAAATTGCATCATGGTGGATCCCAAATTCGTTCACCATCAAAACCGCGTGGCAATGATAGATATCTTTGATGTTTGGGATTAAATGACGATAAATGATGTTGAAAGATATTCAACTGATCCACCATACTACATACACCTATTAACTTACCTGATAAACTCATGCGCTTGTCAATGGACCACTGACTAGTACAATTACAATCGTATATTTCAGCTTGACCATCAATAGGAGCTGTGTCTACACCATCGTACTACCCACCTTTACTCCTCAGTACATAATCGAGAATCCAGGTGTCAGTCAGAATAATGGCAGAAGTTGCTCCTCCTCAAGCGGCAGATGCAGTACCAGCTCAAATAGAACAACAAGATGGAGGCGATATAGAAATGAACGGCGATGGGAATGGAAGTGGAAACGGGGATGAACCAATACAAGCTGACGGACAGGAAGGTGAACAGCAACAGGAAGAACTAGAAAACGAAAACGCAAAGGAAGAACAAGAAGAAGAACAAGGAGATAAATTACCTGAAGACGCTTGCGAGACTTTATATCTACAGAACCTGAATGAAAAAGTCAGAATACCAGGTGAGTTCGACGTTGAGCTTGTGTCGTTCAATCTGCAAATACTTGCTTGAGAAGTATTGCAGAGTAATTTTGAGCAAAGAGTATACATCCAAAGGGTGAACCCCTCTGGAGGAATTACTTGACCCTATATTCATTCAGCCTTCCATGACACACCAAGAACGTCATTACAGAAATTTCCTTGTCCTAGTACAACAAACCAGAACAATCGCTAACATATCTTTGGTATCTGTATAAATAGTGATCAAGGAAACATTATATTCATTATTCAAACCTTATAGACCATTACAGCCTGTCATAGCACATCGAAATGTGCGAATGAGAGGACAAGCTTTCATTTCTTTCCCAGATGTTCAAAGTGCCAATGAAGCAAAGAAGGATGTATCAGAATTCCCTTTATACGGAAAAGCTATCGTGAGTGATCCCTCATTCTCTTATCAGTCGGTTTGATATGAGGAACCAAATGGCAATTCACCGGTTCAGAGAAAATAGAGGAAGAACACCTGGGTTTGTGCTTGAGGTTAAGTGACAGCGAGTTATATTGGCAGATATCCATTCAATTGCATGGGAAGAGTTGACAAGAGAAGGATCAATAAGGGAGGAAACAACATTAGCAGAGAGAGAGAGTTGGGAAAACCTGAAGCTGACATTCATTCTCATCCTATAGCAAATATCGTTCGCAAGAGGAAGATCAGATAATGTAGTGAAGAAATTAGAAGGCGATGATGAATTAGAGAAACATAAAGTACAAAGATTGGAAGAGAAAAGTGAGTCACACCTATCCTCAACGGAAATCATCCACTTTGATGTTCGGAACGTAGCTGACTCAGATTGGTTTTGTAGAAAGGAAAAGACGTAATAACCCATTAAGACAAAAAGCACAAGCTAAACTCAAGGCGGGTGAGTAAAATTTTCCTCTTTTTCTCTCATCTCCTCTGTCCCCTCTTTCGGTGTTCGTTGAGTACTTCGTGTCAAGCTTTCGCAAACCCTGGCTGGATCATACAGTCTGCTGACGATGTGGTATTTTCTATCTCTTGACATAAACAGAGGAAACGGGAGCTGCACCATTAAAGAAACAAAGACTTCAAATGCCAGACGAATACCTACCGCCAAATTCAGTATTGTTTATTCAAAACTTACCGGAAGGTACCACTGCAGATGATCTAAGGGAGGTATTCGAAGTGTACGTATCGCCTTTCTGCTCTTTCCAGCATCATGTAGATCTTCGGACGAAAGAAGAGGAGGACAGATTGAGAATCATAGTCCAAGCAAAGGACTTGGATATTTGCTACGCGAGCATAACACAATCTCAACATACCGTCCTTCTTATTCTGCAATCAGATTTCCAATACATCCGAAAAACTCGAAGCTAACTCTCTTTCTTCTCTGTAGACACGCCGGCTTGGTGGAAATTCGAACTATTCCAGCTAAGAAAGATATCGCTTTCGTTGAATACGCAGATGAGAATGCAGCTACAGTTGCAAAAGAAGCTTTACACAATTTCAAGATCGATGGTGAGACAAAGATGAAGGTGAGTTGCGACTTTACATTTTGCTCTCTGAATCTGTATCTCCTCGATTGTTAAAAAGTACTACGAAGAACCTGAACTGATGAAATTGCTTGTACTTCAGGTCACATACGCAAGGAAATAAGGAGTTCTTTCCATATCCATATCTATTATCATTGTTTGCGATTCACAGAACAAGTCGAATAGCCGTTAAGCTGTCAAGCTACCACGGTAGGTAGTAGACCAAATCATGCATTTTGTATACATCACGAAACACTATTCGCCCGCCAAGGTATATAAGTGTTCAGTCGTGAAACTGACATGACGTAAAAGCAGCAATTCCGAGATTCGTTCTTGACTTCTTTGTCAGGCAATGCGGGTCAGCTTGGTATACGGTGAATGCTGAAATCAACCTGAGCAATGAACAAATAATTCATGCTAATTGATCGTCAAGTTAAGATACTTCCGTGGTGAAATCGTCCATGATATCCTTCCTCTTCTTGAGACTTAGGACTGCTTCATATTATATATATACAGACAAACACTCCTCTTTTCCAAAAGTACATATCTCATAATGGTTGAACCAGATCTCCATGCATTTCTTCATAAACTTAGAATCGACCTGCTCTGAAGACAGCTTGAGTAGCGATTCTTCTAGCCTGTTAATAAACGAAAACAAATGAATGAAAATTAGCATTTCATGAGACCATCTATCACAGGAAGATGATTGACGTAAACATGAAAAGTAGAGAAGAAGAATCAAACCCACTTGATCAAGAGAGATATTATCCCTTTTCAGTCTTGTACCAGATTCGTCATCGTCATCTTCATCATCATTATCATCGTTACCACCTCTCATTCCACCATTAACCAGAGGAGTTTTTCCTGCATTACCGAACATTCCACCTCCTGGTCCAGTAGCTAACATGGGTGCACCAAACACACTCAGACCACTTGGAGATCCTGTTGTGCCAGGCGATGAGGCCGCTCCGAATGGTTTGAAATCACTGACTATCCTTCTTGAGGGACTAATAGCTGTGGGAGGTGATTTGGAGAGTGAAGATCCGGGAGATGAAGGTGTAGGTGGTACATCCAGTGGTACAGATGGAGTCGCAGATGATATTCTTCGTGGAGGTAACCTGCCTCCTGGAACGTATCCAAATCCAGCTGAATAGTTTTGTCTTCGGAATTTCTCCGTTAACCCCTTTCCAGGAACCTGGGTTGAGCGTCAGATGATAGTTTTGGAGCCGAACGAGTAATCCAGCTTACATTTAGTATATCAGGCACAGCATCTGCAATGTATTGTGCATTCATCCACGTTGATACGTTCTTTTTAGCATTTTCATGGGGAGCATATACTTCCGGCAGATACACCTGTTTTGTTTGTTCGTTTCGAAGCAGAAGGCGTTCATGCAATTCTCTGCGCACAAAAAGGTTTCGGTCAGCTAGTCAAGGTTGGAAGAGGGCCAGCTAGCTCACTGAGCGACCTCTTCAACTGATTCCATACTTTCTCCTTTCTGCCTGATACGTTGAGCGACTTCCACTCCGATTTCTATCGACCATGACCATATTGTCAGCTGTGCAGCAAATATCTCGCGAAAGGCAGCTCACCCCCTATCAGCCTTTCCATGTCCAGGTTTTCTAGTACACTTCCCACAATGGTAGTGGCAAGTAAATCGGCAGTTGTGAGAGGGAGCATAACGCCGGATGTCATATTACAAATGGCTTGGAAGAAATCGACAGCATGCTATAAGCTACATCAGAGAGCTGTCGCTGCGATGAACCTTTCACGAGAGCTCACGCTGTATCCTGATAACGTATCTTCACAAGCGACCATAAACTGTCCAGCGAATCAGTGACGTGTGCTTGACATCCAACATGATCACTTACAAAGGTAATTCCGTTTTGAGCCATAGCTCGAGCGATTACAAGAGGATCATGACCTGATATTTTAGATCAGCTATGATGCTGATGTCCAGCACTGCACTGTTCAGCTAACTCACCATCTGGATCACCACCTTTGATTTCTACGAAGAAGTCAGCTATATGCTTGTATGATTCATCTGTCCTGGTTACAACTTACGATCACCACCTTCGCCAATACCTGGATATAAGAAAGTCAGCTATTCTGATGCACAAGATAGATCGAGCACCTTACCATGCGGAGGAGCATCAGCTACCAGGACTACCATCTTGGCTGCTTCCCTTCTCCATTCTAATTCAGTCAACGTAGCTGCCATACCAGCAGTGACAGCTTCGGGCCCATCACCACCTCCAGATGCTGTATGCAGCAAAGACGTCAGCTGACGATCCCGACTTCCTTACCAGCTTAAGATAGCTGACCTGTTAGCCCTTTGAGGTATTCTTGCACTTTGGGTATATCCGATGTGAACGGGTTGAATTTGTATACATAAGTTGAATCCTGAGGTGGATGATCTCGATAATTCACAATCTGTTCGTTGTGAAGCATTAGCTATCGAATGTTCGAGAAACACACCCATCAGCTAACTCACAGCTACTCTGACATCCTCAGGACCATTCAGACCTTCTTCACCTCTGATCATATCGCATATTCCAGTTATATGATCCCTAACTGAATTGATATATTTCTGCATTGATCCAGTACAATCAAGAATGAAAGCCAAGTCTCTGCATGACATCCTGTCATCAGCTCTCGATCTCCACTCCGATGGCTCTTGAAGTAAGGAATGAGGAAGCTGAGTGAATTCAAGCTTACATGCATTTCCCTCTACTCGATCCTGTTCCTTCTACAAACTTGATATCATAATTGGTTACAGGTGGTACACGTACCGGAGTCGGAGGTGTGGATTGTCTATGATAGTATGAATAATAAGATGATCCATAAGATCTCTCAGAAGAAGAATAATCATCCATATCGTCGTCCATGGTGGTTATTGAATATGGGGATATATAAGGTATGTCGAATTAAGGAGATCTAGCGGTCAGACTGGGAAAAAGCTGATTGACAATCGATCAATCGAAGGATGAAAGATGGGGAATTCTATCGCTATGATGAAAAGAGCCTGTATATCGTTCGTCAATGCAAAGTCTTGAAGCACAGTATGCTGAGATCTCTAGTGGTTATGATTACGATGGAATCCAAATGAGAGGCAAATTGAAAGACAATGAGGATTGACACAATGACAAGGAATTCGTTTCATCGCAGTGTGAACACATATATATATTTTATTGTTGCGTTTCTGGTATGACTTTTGATTGATGAAACGAATCGTCATATTAGTAGTATAAAACGCACTGTTCATCTCCCATTCCCCTGTAAATGAGACAACCGTGGGAAAACCCTACAAGGTTGCACTGTACCCTTCCAGTGGCAACGCCACCCAGTGGTAGTAAGAATCACCTTTCACGGGGTAGCTTTTCCTTTTACAGATCAGACAGTCGAGTACTTATGTATGTCAAACATGAGCAGAAGACAAACAACAAAGCTCGTCATCATGATGCGTACTGTGCTGTTCTTGCTCTTCCTTACCTACCTTTTAGACGACAAACATAAAGGATTGAACCAAGTCTTAGTGTTTGGAAGAACACAAGAGTTCTTCAGGATTCGTGTATAAATAGTAGGCTAACGGGTCGCATTCTTTCAATGGTTGATCGTTCAAGCTCTTCATCCCTTCCCCTTAAATAAGCTATCATTCGGCCGTAACACCGCTCATATATACATTGTCCTACTTATCATCACTCAAAACATAGCTAAATCTAATCTTCTCTCACGATGACGACTGAATATCGATCCCAGCCTTTTGAAGGTATTGTGAAACCATTAATGAGCAAAGTCACGATGACATATACTCAAGATTGGGGTCATTCAAGGATGCCACACCAACGAGGTACTTTTGGACCCATCAGGATCCACTCAATCCAGCAAGTAATGGAAGATCCCGATACGAAAACACATGGCAATGCACCAACGACTGAACAGTTTGAGAAGTTGTCACTTTACATGTTCCAGCGCTCTTTGGAAACACCATACAGAGCGAAAACATCCAAGCACTCATTCCGATTTCGAGCGGAAACGCCGAAAGTAGTTGATATCGAGCCAAAGGTGTGAGTCTGAATTCAGAAATCAGATCCATGGTACTAAGAGAAAGAGAAGAATGTGAGCCGGGTGATTATACATACGGACACAGTCCTACAATCTACCAGAAAGCCAGAGAGATATCACGTAAAACACAAATCATACCTAGCGAGAT
This sequence comes from Kwoniella shivajii, assembly GCF_035658355.1. Taxonomy (NCBI): domain Eukaryota; kingdom Fungi; phylum Basidiomycota; class Tremellomycetes; order Tremellales; family Cryptococcaceae; genus Kwoniella; species Kwoniella shivajii. Next base: position 1,900,777 of record NC_085911.1, read on the forward strand.
TGACAGCTGTCTCGACACAAAACCTGCAACAATGACAATTGGAGGCATGACTCAATTTTTGGAAACCCTTGATGGAAAGTTCACCGCCGTTATACCTAGTTGTGATAATTTGACACACGAGGAGCTTGGACCAGGTAGAACCAAAGCAATCAGAGATGAATCTTTCAAAGACGGGTTGGTATACTCATACGAGAAAACATTCATGGTCAAATGGTTGGAAAGACTACCAGAAACCGATCTTGCAACTCCGGGAAAAGACACAGTCAAGTCAACCCAGGAAATTGACACTCATGTTTCAAAGGCCACGACGGGTTTTACAAGTCGGGTTCCCGATTTAAGGTCCTACATCAACAGATTGCGTGGAAAATAAGTATAAAGCTTGGAAACAGGGAATAGAGGGATGTGTAATGCTAAAGGGTTTCCGCTTCCATTTGGTAATATGTGAAATATCGATACAGCATACTGCCGAAGTAGACGATTTCAACCTCAGGTATATGTTGGCCGTTTTAGGGTGTTCATGAAGCCGTATATTGAGACGGTATTTGTAGATATCTCAAGTAGGAGTGATGTCATTTGTTCAGAATCGGTATCCGAAAGCTCATACACTCACATAGGCAAATCAGAGAATTACAAAGAATGCATTTTGTGACTGAGCCCTGTATCCATAACAACGAACAACCAGACTCATCCTATAAGGCCATAATCTCCTCCTACTTCGTGAATGCTCTAACGATCTTAGCTGCGATGTGAAGGAAGAAGATGGAAGCGATGAATGATAGAGAGAGGACAATGACTACGAAAGGATCACTATGTCATACATGAAAGTCAGCTCAAATTCGGCGAAGTGATAAGAACTTTGTTTGTCTTTGCAACAAAAAAGGAGTTCAGAATGAAGGAAGGAAACGATTGGAAATAAATGAGAGCAATCAAAAATCGCCGACTTACACTTTCAACCCTGCTTCTCCTGAATCGGTATAAAGCTTTAACATGGTATTACTTGATCCTCCTGCGCCAGCAGCTCGAGCTGAAGATGGTCGAGCAGCAGCGGGAGCACGTCGTCTGTGAACGAATCAGGCATTATTCGGTTTAAAGCGGTGATGACGTTGGTTGAGATGATAAGAAACAGTAACGGGTGACGAAAGGAGGAAACCAACATCAGATAAGCTACACTCGTAGATATCCATTGCGGGAGTAGTGTTATAGGCTCACCGAACAGCATTGGCTCCATGAGGTCTAGCTACGGCGAAAGAAGAGCTTGAACCTCCGGGTGTACCGGGAGAAGTGGGTCTTTTCACGTCGGCCTGGGAGTAGATAGCGGAGACAATCAGCTCATTTCTCTCTTGTATCGAATCAAGGTGCTATCTCACCATTCTGATTCAGGTTGTGGGAAAGAGGCTTGAAGATGACCGAGAGTTATTCTTCTACGTTTGAAGAAGAATGAAAGGTGTGAAGATGTATAACTTATGGCGTTGATGTTATACGAAATGAGGTGCGTTCCACGACGTTTTTGTTTAATATCCGGAATAGGGAAATGGTTATTTACGTAACTCACTTTACAACTTCCACTCATTCTTCACCTCCACTCGTCGATCACCACCATTTTGATATTTGGGTTGGAAATAATTTCAGAGGATGTAAGGGGGAGAAATCATTGCTATCTTCTATTCGATTTCTGTCAATAGGTCTCTTCGCTACCCCCGCAGCGACAACAGCTTTCGAAGAGGTGGCATGGAGAGTCTTGGTGAAAGGCTAAAGTAAAGTCTTGTCAAAATGACTGCACCGAGTCTCATCCCTTCATCTTTCCTTCCCCCTCTCCCGCGTTCTCAATATACCCTCTCTCCGTTACATCCAGCCGATATCCTGGCGCGGATATCGATTCTTCGCGAGCTATATCTACCTCCTATACACGGTGGATTCACGGCGGCAGATGTGTTCGATGATGAACCTGTGCTGAAAGTCGTTAGAGGGCAGAAACGAGAAAGAAGATTCTCAGCTGGATTAGTTGAAACTATGGATGGAGTAGGTTTGGGCTTGGACGTAGCCATAGAAACTAGAGGAAATGGATTAGAAGTACTTGAAGAGGAGTTGAGCTCAGACGAAGAGCAAGAAGATGATGACGAAGATGAACGAGATGGTCAGGAACATTTAGAACCGTTCGAAAGGGAATGGGCCGAAAAATGGCTCGGAGGTATAGTGCGACGATCTCAAGGTTGGATAGAAGAGAATGAGGATAATATAGATGAGATCAAAGATGTGGAGATGATATTGAGGGACGCGACGGCTGTGTTAGCTATGATGGCTGGCACAAGTGGTGAGTAATCGTGTTACAACTAGCATCATCTGAGGGAGTAGCGGGTAGAGTACCGGTAGACACTGAACGAAGTGGATTGTGTGCATGATGTCACAGGGCTAGGGTAGAGGGATTCAACATTAATAAGGATCAGATTGCTGATGAAAATCACATTGATATTCACTTAGCTGCCGGTTCTCTCACTCGACACCTTGTGTTTCCCCTCTTGCCATCTCTCGCACCTGCATTATCACTTGTACATTCCCGTCAACCACCGAACCCAGCCTTATCACCAGAAACAAACACTTTCCTAGCTTCTCTGTCAACCTCACCATCATCTCCTTCTATTCACGTCCGTCGTCAATCAGCTGTAACAGACCTTTCAGCATCTCCCAGTACTTCTTTATCCGGCAACGACAAAAGTCTCATGTCATCTCGTAGGAGAACGAAAAGCAAAAGGGCTGTATTACCGATATTGCTCCATGATGCACCGATGGGTGATCATCTGAGTGTTGGAGTTCAAACATGGGGATCTGCAATCTTATTAGGCCGACAACTTGCTTTAAGACCTGAAGATTATGGTTTATTCTTACCTTCCGAAAAGCCTATAAGGATATTGGAATTAGGTGCGGGAACAGGGTTATTATCTATTCTATGCCGAAAATTACTAGATTTACGTTCGACACAAGAAGGTACACCACCAGGATTAGTAGTAGCTACTGATTTCTTAGATTCGGTATTGGACAATCTGAAGATTTGCGTAGATTTGAACTTCCCTCCTAAAGTAGGATCAACAATGATATCAACATCAGGCCAAGGCGGAGGCGGGAACGGAAACGAGATAGAAACTTCAACGGATATATCAAAAGATCAAGGTATACATATAGCTAAATTAGATTGGACGACTTTCCCTTCTTTCATGCAAACTGGAAAAGGTGATGAAGAATTATCTGATTTTGTGGAAAATCAAAATTCTTTCGATCTGGTCTTAGCAAGTGATTGTGTTTATGATGAAACACACGCGAAACTACTCAGAGAAGTAGCTGGATGGACGCTGAAACCACCTGATGAACAGGGTAACGGCGGAGGAACCTTCGTGAGTCAATCGTTATGTTTTCATCAACCGCATATCGGATGACTGATTGTGGATTCTTGATAGCATATTCTGTCTCCACTACGACCTACTTTCGCTCCAGAATTAGCATCGATTGATCAGTATTTCCCACCGATATCGACGTACACTCCTTTATCGCAAAGAGAGCAAGCCGCTCGAAGTCCATCACCTTCAGAGATAGGTTCCGATCTCAGAGGAGAGGGTTTGGGCTTAGGCAGAGGTCTCAAGCTCGGTTCCAGAGGGGAGGGAAAGAGAGGGGTCAAAGGTAAGAAGGGAGAAGGAAGGGTAGATGAGAACGGCGGCTATTGGTGGTGGGAAGTAGGATGGGGATAGTCTATCCTACACATAGAAAGAAGAAATCATGCACGGTATAGATATACTGTAGTCATCGCGTTTTCCTATCTCGTAACGATACATTGAACATATGTATGCTAATCATATTAGGCCAGTCGCCAGTATATAACGAAGAAGGGGAAGACATCATATTCATCGTTTACAAATATTATGAGTCCGCAATCATGGTCCAGATTTGACCATTACTTCTGATTTTGACTAGTCTAGGGCTTAGAATAGTCGTACCAGTTTGTCATCTGGCTGTACAGAGCTACACATTCAAAAATCAGCCTGAGTACTGATCTAACGAAATCGTTGTTGTATAAATTCGAATCTTACTGGGTCTCTTAACTTTAACAGGTGGTTTTGAGATCTTCAATCTCCAGCTCACCCGCTTCCACAAGGGGACTTTTCGATCTGAAGAAATACCAAGCCAATCTTCCCCTAAAGTATAAGTGCATAAGTCAGCTCAGGTTCAATAGCGGAAGACCAAAGAAGTGGCTTACGATCTTTGATAGCCCTTTTGACCCCGGACCAAGTATATGTATCTCCGATACATTCCTCCGATTTGCCCCAAGAATCGTCATCAGACTCAACTTCGTTCTTGCTGTTTTCAGCGGATGTAGTCGAAGTAGACTTTCTGATGTGGGATGTAACGGATTCTATTCCTTTTTTGAGAATAGTAGATGATCTTGAGACTGATGAGGATCCGGTTGAGCTTTCCCTACCACTCCCACCCATGGGTATCAAGGCATCATCGATACTCAATGGTCGAAGAGTGCTGGTCAACTCTTCGCATGGACAGATATGGCCCGTCCTGTCATCCCTGTTGATTGTGGGAAGTTCGAATCGGACAAATTGGGAGCTGGTACGGAAAGATCGTACCCCGTTTGAGGTTGGTTTTATAAGAATAGGTCTGTATGACATTTTTGGAAGAGAATTAAATAGTGAGGGTGATTGTTTGTTAGTATTGAGGAAGAAATTCGAAAAGAAGAAGAAGGGAAACAGAAGAAAAGTGGGATATCATATATATCATTTCCATCCTGCTACTATAGCTTGGTCATAGCGGAAGTAAGTATGAGAAGGTTCATTCAACGTTTTTCGTCGTACGAATCCAAGTATTTTTTTTCCCCAAAAAATTGTTCAACACAATTGCATACTCCAGCACTCTATCACAAGGTCTCATAATGTTTGAGGGTGCCAACCTTACTGTATGTACATTACGACGGTAATGGAGGTTCGCAAGCTTACAAAAACGTCTCAGATCACCTCTTCAAAGTCTCGAATGTGGCGAAACGTATTGCGCACGTAAAGTAAGTATGACATCTGTGGCATTTGACGAGTACTCGTATTTATTTCATTCGATCGAAACTGAGCATAATCTAAAAACCCTGACGGCTACGTCTTTTTTCTTCATGCATGCTACATTTTCCTTATGACGAAGCGTGAAAGTCGTCATAATCATCTTGTGATTTGACGGGATCACATTGTGATTGTGCTTGAAATCATACACATACGCGTGTCAGCCTATACCCGCCGAGGAAGAGTGGAGAAGGTATCAAAAAGATTGCAGAAGGAAACTTCTGACAAAGGTAGGTATGGAAATCAGGTAGGAGACAAGAGCAACGTAACATCTCCAAATGAATCGGAATCGCTTTCACCCCCCAATTCGTTCAAATCCGCGTAAACTCTGGAGATTCTCTTAAGATGTGTCCGCGGTTCATTCATTGATGGTAGATCTGCCGACGTGAAGGAAGACTGTGGGGTCTGTAACTCATTCGTGATGGATGTAGCGGACATCTTGTCTGCGGCCAGGTTTTATAAGTGAGTTTAGTGCTGATCGTGAGGTAGACTGAGCAACTTGACTGATGAAGAAGTATCTAAGTAATTGGTTAAGCAAGAGAGAGAGAGTAGAGAAAGAAATAACGATGAGGATCGCGGAAAACCGCCTGATCTCATTTGGTCTTGACTCGATGTCCAAAAAATGATCTATGGACTCATGCCAAGCGACTCATCATAACACACAGACACGTGAATCAATCTAACATCTATGAGACATTGTCTTTGATATGGTCGCGAAGGCAATATCAAGCTGGTGATCGGATTCAGATACCATGGAAACATGAAAAACAGGGAACCTACTTCTCAAGAAACAGACTATAGTCTCGAGTCGATTCATTTTTTTTGAGTGGTGACGACTGAGAAGACTAAGGGCACGGACAAATATCCATACATCGATATGGAGGAGACAGTCCATACACTTATCGATTATCACGCACAGTATCCTCCTTTTCCACATTTAATGTATCTCCCTTCTAGTCTCGATTCGACGTTGGAGCTGACATTTTCTTTAATTCGATTTGATTCCTTTCAGAGAGATTGAAGTGGGCTGCGATGTCACAGATGCAGGTCTTCGTCGTTTCAACTTCCTATCTTCTTTGACAGGAAAACCACCCTCGACTAGAAACAATGGATTAGCGAGGTTTCTCATCATGTTGAGACGGAATTAGAAGGGAGTAACATGACTCACCGTCGCTTAAGCTTTTGGGGGAGTCACATACTGCAAAGTCTGCTTCTTCCTCTGGTCCAAATAGACTGATCTCTGTAGGAACTCTCGAAATTGCTTTTGTGAGATATGATATTCTAGGATAGGGATCGAGAGCATAATCTCGCACTATGACCATTGGAACCTCTATATGGATGGCAGTGGAGGTCGAAGACGATTCTTTCGTATTGTGGATATTATCGGTGGTCGAAGTCATATTGTCAATTCGTGTCAACAATAGGTATTATTGTACGGTAAGATTGTTTTAATTGGGTATGGATGTTAAGAAGATATGTAGGGGATTTGGAGAAAAACGAATCAACTTGGACAGGCAATACTGTATATATGCATCGCGTATTATGAATCAGTATAATCGCCACCGTTGCGCTCCTACTGTACACTCATCTAATCGAAAAAGCAGATAGAGTGAAAAGAAGGTTGGTGCGGGTCTTTAGTGGCTCAAATACAGTCAACCTTACCCAAGAGCTGAATACTGTAGACTAAGAGAATACGGCGTCACTGGTAGGTGCGAAGATATTCAGTGGATACCAGGATATGTGAACCTAAAGATATGGCATGTCCAATAACAGAGACCGATAAAAGTGGATACACGAGCGTAGCAATATAATTGGGCTGATACCGTATGGGCATTTGATCAGGTAATTCATACATCGTCAAAACCGTAAAGCAACCGGCACACCTGTTCTTCATTTCTCAGCGAGTCCATTACGGTCGCATGGCTGCAACGGATTTTGAGCAATCTTGTGATTCTGGCTATTTGGCTACTGCCGAATTGTGTCGTCCCCTAGTTTCAAACCATAGGTATTCGCTTTCATAACAATGCACTCGTGGGTCGTCCGCTTGCAGGAAAATGATGATGGCATCATCGTCTTAATGGTACTTTGACAATCAGCATCCTCCTTCATATCTCAAGAGCTAGGATCGCAGGAGGACCAGTGTGATGAGATTACTCGAGAAACTCACCATGGCTCCAAACAGAAGGAGAACGGTCTCTTTGCTTTCCAACAGCTACTTCTTTACTAATGTGTCTATCTAAAGGTCCCCCAACTTCCTCTGTAGATTCCAGCACGATCGAGGCCTCTAGACTTGAAACGGGGGTCGTCAGTGATGTCGCCGTCTGTGAAGAAGGTGATGAGGAATCCGCGCTTGATGTCATTACGATCTGAGGCACTATCGCATTGGTTGTTATCTTCTGTTTCTGTGTAATACGAGAGAGCAGGAACATGAGAGATGAGGTAAAGAGCACAATTTTCTCAAGGAGAAAAAAAACCCCAACGATTGACCTACAGTAGATGTTTAGTTGGAATGAGTATTTCCAATTATTCCAACCCAAGTGCATACAAAATGTCTCAAAAGAAGAAAAAGTCCTGTGATCAACGAACGAAACGAGAGAGAGTTCCTTCGTCATCTTTTTTTTAGAATCACTTTTCCAGATGAGATTAGATAATTTCGTGACAGGATCAGTGAAGGTTCAGATAATTGTCTTACTTCGAGTTTCAGATTATCGTACATACCTCGCTTGGAGATGAAAAAGTTATAATGACAAGCACGTTCGTGATGGTGTTGAACCTACTTTCTGTTGGGGATGACTACACTAGCATGATGACATATATGATCGAGGGTTCCCTCTCGTTGATCTGAATGACTGTTCGGGAGAAAAGCGAGGCTACTTGACGCTCTCGATTGAAATCTTTTTCCCACTAATTCTTCTTTTCTACTCCAACTTGCTCTTCCATACACCAAACCGATACACCAAACCAATCTATTTCGTACGACTTCTTCGTTCTATCCTACAAGAGCATCCCATTACACGTCCTATCTAACGAAAGCAGCTTCAATCCCCTCCAGTCACTCACCAAATTGACACAACCCTCATGTCCGATTCTGATCAACAGACAGCCTCCCCAGCCTCTGATTCTACTCCATCCACCCCTGGTCGATCCGTAATTAAGGGAACGAGAGTCATTGACCACTCTTTGTCAACTCAAGGCCTTTGTAGGACTAAGACTGAGCAATCAGACATCTCTACCCTGATTGTCACTCCCCTCACTAAATCGCCACAGTTGCCCATCAAAATTCTCCCCATCGATAATGGTCTTGCCAATATCCAAGATCTAGAGGAAGGTGGTGAGGCCGAAGGGAAGTATATGCAGCTCGATCGAAAGGATGTTCATCAGTTGAAATATCCCAACGAAGGCTCATCATTATCACCACGAGATTCAAGATTCGAAAGCGAAGCGGAACACACTTTCAATACCTCCCCAGCTCATTCCCCTTCTACTCGTTATAACTCACTTCCAAGTACTTCGTTTGCAAAGGGTGAATTCATCCATCACGGTTGTAAGCAAAAGGTCACTGACGAGTCGGAAGATGACGGGGATTCATCCAGTGAATCCAGCGATTGGAGGGACATCATGCCTCCATCGGCTTGGACCGCTAAATTGGAGATGAAGGAGTACTGGCAACAGTACGATGAAAGGGCACAACAGATACGAGACGGAAGGAGAAGAAGAAGGAAGTTTACAACTTCTTCCAGAAACTTCGGTGATGACAAAGTAAGCAGCTGGTTGTCTCACACCAGAGTGAGTAAAAATTCAGATCTGCAACGGAGTTTTCAAGCTGATATGCGAGAACACTTGACCTTCTTCTAGCCTGTCACCCATTTGTCCACAAAAGCAGACTGTCACTTTGACGTGGACCCATCCATCCCCAAGGCCGTCATCGAGATCCTTTCACCCCAAATCTGGGTAATCAAACCTACTATTGACGAGACGTCAATCCTGGCTATCAGACCTAGATCTGACTCGCACCAGGGTGCGAAAGAGCACTTGAGGGAAACAATAGGCGATAGTATAATGTACGACTAGGGACAGATCAGCTTTTGAGATAGCTACAGCACGTGCTCAGTGGTCTCTTCTGTGTTAGTTATGTTATATACAAGATACTGCCTGTAAATGTTCTTTGCAATGTCAGAAATATGCCTCATATCGTTGCATCGATGATTGCAGAGTGATTGCTTAGTTGCTGTAAATCTCTACGCTTTGAAGCTGCAGGCTCATGCCACAACGATGGACTATGAGTCTCAGGACTTCATTAATTTCCTTGAGGAATGGCATTGAACCATTGGATCCGCTGAAGACCATATCTCAATAATCGTACTAACCCCGAAAATATTACATTAAATATCGTTCATGTATCGTCCCTAAAACATAGTACCGTATCGTTCAGTCTAGAAAACATCTTCGGCCATTGGACAGTCGACGGTATTATGTTCGTTACTCTGTTATGAAATGCCGTTGTAATAGCAACGTGTCAACGGAATTCGGCATTATGACTGGCTAACACGTGAGCTGTACTCACCTCACAATCTGCACACCATTTACCACGATTCACATTCTTCTTTGCGAGGGAAGGATCGTCTCCCATCATATTCCCGGCAAATACAGGACAAGCATCCAAATCATGAGGTCCTTCACATAACTCGCATCTATCGTCTGAGCCAAATCCAGGAGTAGCAGCGGTGGCTGTGCTTGAAGTTCTGCTGTGAGAGACTGCTGATTCGCTTGGTCCGTTCGACAGCTTGGTTCCCGTGGATGAAGAAACAGCGCGTAGTCGCTGTATCTCTCTTTCAAGGGAGGTTGCTCGTGTCTCCAGCTCGTCTTCGCGATAGATTTTGGCTTCAATCAACGATTCTAACTCAGCTACTTCTCGATTGAGCTATCACGCATACGGGTTAGCTACCTCACTCGTTATGCAAGATCGTGCAAAACGAACTTACCTCTTTAATAGATATACGTGCATCCTGCAATTCTTTTTGTTCCGCGACGGTCCTGGGACCTGGAGATCCATCCGCAGCTCCGTCTTCGAGCAATTTGACCTCCTATACGAACTCAAAAATTAGAATGGTTTATTTGGTCGCCAGATTGGCCGTCACAGCGGATCTTCCGCACTCACTTCTCTCAGTAGACCAACTTCTTCCTTCAAGCTGTCCAATTGTTCCTTCAGCTCCGAGTTCTCGGCAGACAGCTCTTGAATGATGTGCTGGAATCCTCTGATCTTCTTATCAGCATCTTCGGTTGATCCGGTAGACAGCCGAGATCTTCGCTCTTGTGGAAGATTATTGTCAAGAGATGAGACAGATGATGATCTCAGCTGCGTGATACATCAGCTTCAACAACGCTCTTTGCCATGTAGATTCAGAGGGATGAAAAATACTTACCGACGTGATTTCTCCTTCAAGCTTACCAATCTTAGCTTCTAGATCGGTTTTTACACCTTCAGTATCATTAAGACGTTCCACCACCTCGATGACTTTCTGTTCAGCACCTTCGGCTCTGCTCTCCATCTCGGCGAGCTTAGTCTGACTAGTCTGAAGCTGTGTCTGAAAACTGCTAGCAGCGGCAAGCTTGTTTTTGAGAGCTTCGAGTTCCTCTTGAGCCGCTGAAAGAGCTTTTTCATTCACTGTAGCTGTCTGGAGTGCAGAACGCATCGATGCAGCCTCCTGGGTGACCCACAGAATCAGTAACAGGTATGTCTGATGTCCTGGAATTTGCTTACAGCTGCTTCGCCTCTGAGACCTTCGATCTCGGCCCTTGCACCTTCCAAAGCTGATTGGTTTTCCTTCAGAGCTCCTTCCAATTCGTTCACTCTTGATTTTGCTCCTTGCAACTGTCCATTGAGCTTTCTGATGTCCTCCCTCAATCCACCCATTTGATCGTGAGTTGCTTTCTCGGCATCTTTAGCCCGGGCGACCTTCGATTTCCAAGCTTCAGTTTCACTCTCCGCTTGTACACGCAGGTCTTCCAATTCTTCCTCCAACAAAGATATCTTGTTCAACTGGTGTTTCACCTGTGCATTCAGAGTCTCGTTGTCTATCTCAGCGGCTGTGGCGGCTTCTCTTTGGCGAGTGGAAGGTGAGGGCGGCAGCAAGGCTTTTTCTTGTTCTTCTCTCGCTTTTTGCAATTTTTCCTCCAGAAGTCGATTTCGATCCTCCAGTTCTCGCACTCGCTCTTCAAGCTCGTACTGTTTGGTTTCATTGAGGGAGATCATTTGCTGAGGTTGGGAAGGTAACATCAACATTACACCATGCCTATGACATCTGCAGACGAAATCTGATAGAAAGAACAACATGAACCCGCACTTACCTGTCCAGCATTGGTCAGCTCATCTACCAGAGCTTTCATTTCTGACGCTTCAGATTCAGCAGCCTCAGCCCTCTCTGTCATCTTTCTGACCTCCTCTTTCTTAGATTCCATCCCGGCAGATAACTCGGCTTCGTTTCTTTCGGAAATCAACTTCATTTCCTTCTTCAACTCATTCAGAACCTGTTCTTTGGCAGCCAGCTCTTCTTGTGAAGTTACGTGCTGAGTCTGAAGCTCTTCTGCCAGTCTTGATGCATCATTAGCGTCCGCCAATTGACTTCTAAGAGAATCGATCTCTTCTGTAGCTTGTGACATTTGAAGGTGTAATTCATCCAGTTGTGTCGAATCGTTTGTTGTCTCTGAGACATTCCTAACCTCTTCCTCCAGCTCAGCATTCCTCTTTTTTAATTCCCTGATCTCCTCTTCCAGAGCTTCCGCCTGGCGCGCTGCGACCACTCGGTTGATGTTGCTTGGACTCGGTGGTGGTGGCATGTCATGTATGTTACTCGCTCTAGGACCTCTGTTTGGTCTAGGAGTGACCAAAGATCCTCCTATACTTTGTCTCCCAGATCGAGCTGGGGTGATACCTCCCATCGATATCCTCGACGGTTTAGGTGTTGTGGTGCTGGCACCGAGACCCTTGACGGAAGCATGGAGAGATCCTGCTCGTGCGGAGTCAAGTTGTTTAGCCGTCATTCCAACATACCGACTCGCTCTTGATCCAGCTGTGATTTTGTCCCCCATACTTGTGTTGTCAATGGTACTAGTTCCGAGAGCAGTGCGTGTTGGTAGTGGTTCATCATCGTCTGCAATCGGAGCACGTCTAAAAGAAGCCGACACAGCTCGGCTACCTCTTGCGGGTGTAGTAGATGATCCTTGCAGTGAACGCTCAAAGGAAGGCGTGGCTCGACCCGATGGCGTTGCTCGACCATGTAGTGAATACGATGCTGATGAGGATGCAAGGGAACGATGAGACGATGCGACCGATGCAGGTCGCGATGGGCCCGCAGTCGGAGGTGAGAGTTTAGAAGCGATCACAAATATCCCACACAGCGGTGGGCAGATGAAATAGGAGGTACTACATCAGACACTGGTTGAGCATCATCTTTGGTATTGATGCATTGAAGGATGTCGCGGAACCGGTATAGTCGCTGAAGTGCGAAGGGATATCGGGAGAAAAGTTGACTTACCCATCTACAGTTCCGTCATTTTTACCTTTTCCAGCAAAACCACCTTCCAGCTCTACACCTGCCCATAGACCTTCTTTGAATTCAGTCGGACCTAAAAATCTCAGAGTTCCTTCATATCCCATTGAGTTGATCCTCACTCTTTCTCCAACCGCTGGAACCCATTTTGGTGTGTCGTGAGCATTAGAGAGTCTTGATTCTGATCTTCTGGCAAAAGGCGTTGTCGATGTTGTCGATGAGGCCATGGAAGTTCTTCGAGGAGTGAAAGGATTGGTGCTTGATGCTGATAAGGAAGGTCGACCTGCTCTAGATACACTTCTTGATGCGGAAGGTGTCACTGGTGCACCTAAACCTAGACCTGCAGGAGTTTTCGGACGAATACCGGGTGTTCGAGGGGCGGCTAAGCTAGTCGAAGCACCCAGTAGAGAAGGTGACGAAGGATCTTCACCTGTACGAAGGCTACTTGGTGGACGGACTCGCAGGACATCTTGTAAAGCTTTATCCATTACCTCATCCGACGTTGAAGATGTAGGTACATGACCGGGTCCTAGAGATGATCGTGGTCGTCGGCCTGTAGAAGTAGGAATGCCAGTGGAAGGACTGGACATTCGTCCGGGAGTGGAAAGAGTAGGTAGTCGAGACGCCATCTCGTGTAGCGATATCCTCCCGTCAAAGCGATGGAAATGCGAATTGTGATTACCAATGTTCAGAGAGCGCTGAAGTTGACTTCTTGTATCTTTTTTCAGGTGTAGATTGGTTGTTGACAACAGTGCGCGCGTCGGGATCGCGTGGGGTATGAAATTTATTACGTAAATATCATTCTCACCCCCCAACTGTGGCACGTATCATGTATTATTGTGAGAATAAGGTTGATTGGAATGCATGTGGTGTTGATATGTGTTGAGCATAACGGCTCCGACTACAATGGTATCATCCACAAAGTCAGAAGCTCGAGTTCCAATTGAGCTTACACCGATTCTGTGCGATGAGTCATCGGCCATGTCGCTTACAAGGTTCAGTGATGGGATTATCCATCTTGATTCATATGCCAACCTTAAAAGTGGAATCGTGAATGGGATATCTGATCGTCATATACATCTGAATGTACAAACTGGATATACAATAAAGCGCAATTCTAAGTGAGTTGATCCATTTTCCCAGAACGATCATCTTGGTTCAACAATCCCTCATAAACACACCAAGTTTCAAAAGCACTGCCATCTACATTACCATTTAACAATGCCAGTCTGGTCTCACAGCACACCATAAGGTTCCTTCCTGGGCCCCCTCGAGGACTTGAGCTCAAATCTGGAGAACCCGGCAGTCAAGAATGAGCTCCAAAGCCTCGTTCGTCTACCTTGGAGGACTCGAGGTTTAGAGCCGTGGTCCGTACATGTTCACCAGCACCTATTGAAGACTATGACTGAACTCATCGTCGAAATCTTCAAAATGATGCAAGATAATCGGAAACGCCATATCCTGCACATGGAACTTGTGGAAGAAGTCCGAACTAGAAAAAGGCTGCTTAGACCATAAGTCTTAGAAAATGTGGTATCGAGCATCAAGTGAAGGAGTGAACCTTTTGAGATGGATTAGGCAGAAGAACATTTCGCAAAGAGGCACTTGCGAGGTAGATAGATATTGTATATTCCAGATATGAATTGCCTCATGATACTTATGATAGCCTGCTAGCGTACATAATATCTAATGACGCGAGATGAAATGCCTCCCCAGAGATAACAATCCTCGGAGAGAATGCGTAGAATACCCAATCTTGTTACCTTTGCACGCAGATGATCAGACGATGAAGAACGCGCAAGTTATACAAATGACTGGATTTCGGCTGATTTGTTCTGTCGTCCCGATGGGGATTGCTGTTTTAGTTTAGGTTCATACTTCCTGACTTGGCAGTTTGACTATACGCATGCTTTTTTCTTCATTGTTTTAATGTCGAGTCATTTGCGCATGCTCACCTATATAAACACTGCTTATACGGGATGTGTTCATACGCCTTTTTTTTCTTTCTGGGATCATATCATGTAATTCATCTTCGGAACGGCGGTGCACCATTAATCTTCCCTAGCAATCGCAACCATCATTAAGAACGCTGTTACGAACCTAATCACAAACACAGACACAAAGGCAAACATAATGTCTATCTACGATCGACTGCACGACTACCGTTTTCATCATATCGACGAGATCCTCTCTCAGATGACATTGAAAGAGCTCATCGAGGTACTCAGAGATGAGAATCTCTTGGCAGAGCTGAAAGCGAGGTTCGGAAGGACAAACGCTAAGAAATTGAATTCCCCATTACACGATAAGGAGGTTGATATCGAGATGATAATGGACGAAGTCAGGAGAAAACGGATGGCCAGAAGAGCAGAGAAGAAGACTGATTGGGTGAAGACATATCATGATGTCGTGAAGGAGATCAGGCATTCGAAAATCTCAAAAACTAATGGAGAGGTCAATAGCAAAGGGAAGACAGAGAGTCTGGAACCAGATTTGAGGAGAATCTTTCAGAATCGAGAATCGGTTATGAAGATTTGGTGGATCTAGAATGGTAAGCGCATCAAGTTGTACTGTATTTGTACCGTGAAATTTGTTGCTTGTACTTGTACTGCTGCATGCACCCCTCATACCCCCTTGAACTCCTACGTAACATGTCCTGATGGAACTATTTGACATGGCAATCGATCGCTGACAGGCCATCGCTGAGCGAAGGTTTGGTGTATAAACGAGAATCTCAGCTTGACGTGTATTGTATGACGCCGACTTTGTCGCATATCTCGAATTTCATTCGTACTACTTGTTCGTACTACCTCGCTTCGGGTTTCAGTCTTTCTTGTGGGGAATGTCATGGTTCTGGGAACCGGCCAATCGTCCAAAGAAGGGCAGACCAACAAGCCGTATAAGTTGTTTCTGTATCTATCATCGAGAAAGTGATCTTCCATTCATCTATCATCTTCCACCACGAAACAGCGTTCAATAAACGTTTGTCCATCTCAGTGTTTTCTTGTCGTGATCAAGCCTATCATTGGGAAGATGTCGTTCCCAACAAGCTCCAAACACACCTTCATTGTTGTCCCCATCCAGCTACCAATGGGGAAGGAGGCTACACGAACAATCTTTGCTGCAATTGCAGGGGAAAGAGAGCGAACTCAGGTAGGTCCTCAGTACTTAGGAGGAAGCGCGCGCTGATAAAGGCGTTTGCCAGGATGGTGCTAGAGCATCGGTAACTGAGCTGCTGGATTTGGAGAGAATTGTGAAGCAAAAAAACATCGTGAAGGAAACCATTCGCGCTCAGCTGAAGAAATGTCTCAATGGAATCAATGGAATCGTACAAGGAAGGAGATAAGACTAAAGGTCTAAGGAAGGGTTGGCACGTCATGGGCTCGTAAAATCTTCTAGAGATATCATGATATGCATTTTCTGCTTCCTGATTCCCAGATCACAAGCTTTCTTGAAACACCTAAGATCGTAATGATTTCATTATACTCTAACTGAACAATTGGTTAAAGTCGGTCCCCAAAAGAAAACCAAAAAAAAGTCAAAACAAAAGAGTAAAATCGTCCTGCAGAAATCTGTGATGATGTCTTGTTTGACTAACCTTATTCCAAACATGTCTCTCTTTCGATCAAATGGGTCCTTCTTCGTACTTCCTCGTCATTCCACGTACTAATTAGGAGGGTTGAGTCGTATTTTCCTGTATTCTTTTATAAAGCAGATGCAAAGATAGGGAGAACTGATCTATTTTACCACTCCGCCTTCTTTTGTAATCGACAGCCAAATCAGATTATCATTGCCACTGATCACATTGTATCTACCATCAGATTATCACATGGATCAAAAAGTACTCTTGAATACTCGCACCATGAAGCTCAAGGCAAGGTCATCTCTTCTGCTTCAAGAAGCCCCCCTGCCTACTATCCCGGTCCCTCACGATACGTGCCAACATGCTTCTAGCAAAATTACCAGACTTCTCGATAATCTTGTGGAATACCTCGATATCTTCCTGGAACTTTATACTCATGTCTACCGTTTTATCCCTATCATTGCTATGCTGGCTACTCTGTGTACTGTCTACTTGATCTACCTTAACCTTCTGAACTTGGTGAACATGATTAGTGGAGGAGATCAAGATTCATTTGGAGATCCCTTCGATCCGCTATCGGCGCCCTCAGCTTTACAACGGTCTCTCAACGGGCCAGTGTCGCAGACTGCTCTCATCGCAGCACCGGTCAAAGCTCCATTCGTTTGGAAAAGGAGGTTCCCAGATTCACCTCGTAAACCAAAAAATCATGCCAAGGAGTCTAAAGCCGAAGTGACACACACCCAAAACACCCACATAAATCAAGACCTAAAACTCGCCCGACTACTTCTGAAAGCTGAATTGATGAACAAGATTCACCAAAAGTTCGATCGAAAGGTGGCAAAGGAAATAAGACGATTCCAACAATCCAAATCTCGGTCGGGGCAAAAAAGAGAAAGAAAAAGGAAAGAAAAGATGGATTTGAAGTTTTCAAAGTTGAAGAAAGAGTTCATTGAGGAGACTGGACTCTCAACCATTTACGAATGACTTGAGGGTAAAGGTCGGTGAGATGCGAAAGGAACTATATAACAAGTACTGTATGTCAGCGAGTTTTGGCAGAGAAATGAATATTTGGGTTGGAACTTTCCGTTGCAGTGATATGTATCCGCTCGCTTAGTCTCCTCACGAAGTTTTGTCATATCATTGGCGATGGAATTCCTCTTCTTTGCTAAGCATAATCTATTGCTCGCGAAAATGACAAGGTGACACCGTCTTCTGCCCCAAAGTGGCGAAAAGTACTTCCGGCTCCTGTCTTTTGCTGATGGTGAGACATCTTATTCAACCTTAATCTGGGATTACGATTACCTTTTCATCCAGAAAAAGTCAGGTATGAGAGAACCGGATCGGTTCGTTATGTATAATAGAACTCCTTGCGCTTGTTGGCTGGAGGTCGTTCTTCATCTTCTTCTTCTTACTCTACTCAACTATTCCAGCGTGGATCAGCTTATCGCAAAATCCTAGATTTCCGAATACTCCACCGCTCACCAAGATGCCAAACATGATCAGCTACACTACCCTTGTCATTGTTCTCTATTCAACCATCCGCATCCACTCTTTCTTTCGGTTACATCTTCAAAGCTGTGATGACAGCCTTGTTCGACCTTTTTCCTCCCGTAGGACAAACCTGGCAAATCTCCCTTGGGCTTCCCAGATCCATCGAATTATCGAGCTTCCCATCTTGGCCAACATGATATACACCTCAATCGTTATTTGTATAATGTGCCAGACACACATTCGAAGACCACTTCAACAGGTCAAATACCACTTTGAAGGTATGATCCGGGACCCTTCTGTCATCCTCACAGCCATCCCAACTATCGCCTTCGAGGCTTTTATGTGGCTCGCCTATATCCTGGATGATGCCATTGTGGATTCGTATTCGACACTTTCTCGCAAAATAATAAATTACATCGGTGCCAAAATTCCAGCTTATCACGGCGAATCTGACTTTGAATCGGGAACATCGAGTGAAATGTCCACAGTCTGCAGCGGCTCATCTACACCATACGGGTGTCCAATTGTCGGAGACAGAATGATCATCCCTCGAATAATCATCACTGCACCGCTCGAAGAAGGAGGTTACGAATCTGAAATTATCATTCTCGATAAAACGCCTGATCGACTGGATAAGGAAAGCATCCAAAAGGCCATTGACGATACGAACAAACGTGTTTCAGCTGGAATAATTCTGGTTGAGTGTGATGACGTTGACAACATGTATAATGACCAGAAAAAAAGGAAACACGACGAGTACGATGGGTCCAGGGCAGCAACTAGGCAAAAGATACATAGATGAAGTGGCGAAAATCAATCGAAATTTCACTATGTACAGTGTTCATAAGACTGCTACCATATGTATTTTGCCTTTTTCATGTTGTAGTCCTTTACATGCATGAACAACGTATTTTCACTCTTTGAGAAGGTACTCGTTCCATTCGCACTTGAATCACCTATTCAGAATACCGATCTCTCAGTCTCTTCCACATAAGCAATTGCACCCCTCACAAAGTAATCAAGGTTCGTACTCCCCAAGCCAACGATTACGCATATGTGTCCGTAGCTTTCAACCTAATTGCTTTTGGGGGTCACGATTGACGTATACTCTCAATTTTCTGAATAAGGTAGATTGTGGTATACGTTATGCCTTTCAGTGCAATAGTTTCTTGTACATGACCTATTTCAGCTTTTCATTCTCTCCTTATCACAGGATTGAGAATTTGTTCAGTCAACACACTCAAAAATTGTAGTCCACTGTACCTCAATCTTCTACTGAACTTCTACTAAACCCTTCACCATGATCAACCTATCTTTCATCTCTCCACCAGGAACTTCGGATCTTTTACCTACACTTGTCATCCTGGTCGTGATATACTACTACATCCCCGTCGTTTTCCCTACTCTCAGATGGATCATAGGTGTTTATCATCATGTTACATACCATCATTCTCGAGAACGTCAACAGCATCAATTTCGTCAAGAAAGATCCACCAAAAAGCTCGTTTTGCATCCTAGGGTATCCAGGAAACTGAAATGTGTACACAGGGGTATACTCTTCGAGGAAGATGAAGACGAGGATGAGTCCACATCTTCCACTAGCGGTACGTCTACACCGGCCTCGAGTGCTCCCGAAGCCACCACTCCGGCATGCAGACCACTTTCAACCAAATTACCTGTACAAGAGCTTCACGACCGCAATCAGAGTCGAGAGGGTCTCGAAACGGACCTGAAGGAGACGAGGTGAAAGGTCAGATTGAGTGATAAATCCATTCGCTCTCATATGCTTATATTGATGTATATACAGTACTTCCGCTCGTGAACATTTTTCACCGAACGTACGGTAACAGATTTTTTGTCTAGAACACAATGCCTATATGCACAGAGTCAAAAATGCATTGTGATTTGGAAATGCTTGGTACAAGCCGATGCACTATATAAGCGGTGTACTGTACAACAACAACTTCTCCTACAAAGTTGGTTTATCTTCCCAGAACCTGCTGTAACATCCCTCGTACACCTTCATCTTTCCAACCTTCTTCACCTACTGGACTTTTCCTATTTTTAGGGTCTTCGCTCCAGCTTTGCAGATCATCTTCTTGATCTTCGTTCTCGTCTCTTTCTTGTATGACAGCTTGATTTCTTGATTTTGCCCCTGGCCCTTCTGTCCCCGGTGTCGAATTTTTAGTTCTCATCAAGTGACTTGATCTATCCCATGCTCGCTCATATTCACCTCGTCTTTCTCTCAATTTTCTCTCATCCATGCCTCCGATTCCAGCTGCACCGAGACCCAAACCTAGACCTAATTCTCTTCCACCCGTATAAAGTGAACGTTCTAATGCAGGTTCTCTGCCTACTCTAGGTGAACGAGGCGATTTCGGAACTTGACGTTGTCCCACTAAACGATCGAGGAACAGTGATGAGCTAGGATCTGTCGGTTGCCAGTCCGGGTGTGTAGCCTTGAAATGAAGTACACTAGACTCCATCTTTTCGTTTGTTTTCCATTTGCCAATGACAGGACCAGTATTCTCATGTGGAGTACTGTCGGCATCGTCCACCGCTTTGTTATCAGATTCATTCCTTCGAAAGTCGAATACAGCAAAGGAACAGACGTATCCCACTCCGTCAACGTGAACAGTGAATTCACGGAAGAAATCGATGATGGCACCTGCACACGGTGGGAGGGAAAAGAATAAAACAAATGGAGTGAGTATCACTGAAAGGAGTTCAGTAAAGAAGATGTTGATCTTCAGGGCGAAAAGTTGACCGAATTGTAAGTGGACCTATGCAGCACTCTAGTATCAGCTTTGGTACTGATGGTCAGGGAGGATAGTTGAGCGGAAGTTGTATAAACGTTGGTCAAAAAAAGGCTAATGGCTTTCGCAATGTATGTAGAAAGAAAGACATAGCTTTGAAAGTAGGTATCGCTCACCATCTGACTATGCAATTTTCCTTTCCACTCAGACGGCAAGTAATGTGTCCATCTTGCAACCTCTTTCATCCGCTCCTCTGGATCGAATACCATGTTCTCTTCGGGAACCATCCCTCTCGCGACCGCTAAAACTCCACCAAAGAGACCCAAATAGAAAAGAACAGTTCGATGAGGGGTGATTTCGAAGTGTAGGAATAGGTCGGGATCGATTACCGAGGCTAGTAGAAGAACAGCTGCGAAAGATCCTGCGATAAAAGTGACGAATCTGAAACATGGTCAGCCAAATCGCTCACAAGTTATTTTCGTCCATAACTTACCGCATGATAAGAGCTGTACGCTCTTTAGGGAACTGATCGATGAATTCCTTAGCGATTGGATAAGACCGATCAAGCCTACGCTCAAACAGATGAGGCAATTCGTTAAATTCGCGAAATTTCCATTGGGCGTATGGTGTGTACTGCCTGCTTCCAATAGAAGATGGATTCTTATGATATTCCTATTAAATCAGTTCGTCAGCTAGAGCTTGTTATGAATGCGTGACACATGGAGGCTCGAAATCTGTGCTTACATCAAAATACCTGAAGAAGGAGTACACGACCAGATAGACCACAATGAAAGGCGCAAAGATGGCGTTCAGGACACCCATAAAAATGAATCTCCTTCTCAGGCTGTATCAAGTTCCAACGGTCAGCATGACTAATTGGTAAAAATGATATGAGCAGGTGAGCTCACCCGATCACCAGATCTTTCCTTCTTCTCTCTCGAACAAACTCCTTTTTGACCTGTCCCCTGGTATCGAAGAGGTATCCCATTAGGCAGAATCTTAGATTCCATTCTAGTGCCTTGGTAAGTGTATTCGCTCCAAAAGAGATGAACTGCCTTTCTTGCTGTGAGGTATGGGATGGTAAAGAGCCTTGAATAGGAGCTAAGAGATGCGCAGGAAGTAACTGTTCTGCAGCATGGGGAACAGGTAGCCTAACACGAAGATCTAGAAGTTCTTTGTTGAAAAGCGCTATCAAGTAGTTCTCTTGACGTAAAATCCGACTGTTGGGAGATTTGCATAAGCTAGACCACATTGATAGCTGAAGATTGAACTCACTTGGCAACGTCATGCGCATCCAGCTTCTTCAGCGTAGCCTGATCCGCTTCATCCACCATATCTGCTAAAGCTGCTGCTTGGCCATTCGAAAGGGAAGTAACAGGATTATGCTTCCGTATCTCTCCTATTAGACGAACTATCTCTGGCCATGGGAGAGTTTGTATATCGGCCTTGGAAACAATGTCAGCCCACTTTATGATAGGCGTCACATGCGTCACTTACATCAGGTACACCCAGTAGGTAGGTGTAAAAGCGGTACATTTCCACTAGTCTCGGAAGGGAGAAGATGAAGGACAGTAATTGAAAGACGAAGAAAGCTGCAACGATCACCATAAAGAGCATGTGGGGGAACGAAGCTCTGCACACAACGTTCTGTCAGTTACATAGTGACGTTGCAGTTTCTCGTGACTCATCGAAGTCGAGTTACCTTGTGATGCATTTGTCAATGAGAACATCGTCTAATCTCGCTGTCGCATCTGGACCGGATGCGGATGACCATAGCTTCTTGTAGTCTATGCAAGACGTAAGGAATGTTGAAAACGCAATAACGAAAAAAGTGGTTCTGTTTCCAGCAATCAGCTCGAATATGCGGAAATGCGCAGTGGAATTGGCCTACAGAAGATTCAAGACTCTCGCAAGAGCTATACACCATATGCCTTTCCCCTTGTAATAGTCGTACACCTAATATCACAGGAAGTAGCATTAATCACAATTTAAGGAGAAAAGGGCGATCACCTACCTCTTGCAGAAAGCCATCCAGATCATCTACGTTCACCCACTTCCACAAAGCTTTCTCATAATCGCTCAGACCTTTCCTAGCGTAAAGATCTTTCTTTCCAGCCAGTCCGGCATATCGTCCTCTTTCTTCTTGTTCTTCCTCTTCTTCCTCTTGAGCAAGTAAAGCCTGATATCGCCTTCCACCTTTCTCTTTGGATTTTCCCTTGCCTTTGTTTTTGGGCGCTGAGGACGGAAGTGCAGGATCTAGATACCCAGAGCCAGACGTAAGTCTTGGTGTAGACATCTTACTTGACAATCTTGTTGGAGGAGCGGGTCGACTTGTAGGTGGTTCACGAAAAGTAGGTGGTTTGTTCTCGGATTGTTCAGGGGAAGTTGACGGGTCTCTTGAAGTCTCCCTAATTGACGATTCCGCCATACCAGTACCTTCCATTCCTGATGCGTAGACTGAGATTGTCGAAGGTCCAGGCGATGTTGATGTACTGTGGCTTTGAGATTCAGATGTAGATGATGAAGGTGCATTTGGATCTCTGAATGGGCCAGGACTGTTTGCTCGTGGGACAGGTGTGTTATGGCTGTGCTCAGTATGTGAGAATGGTACTGATATGGTTCTATGAGGAAGTGCGCTTGGAGGTGAACGGGGTGTTCTTTCGCCTGGTGCAAGTTGTTCACCGAAGATCAATGATCTGGGAGGTGCTTCTTCGTCATCTGACGAGCTGGATGAGGTGGAAAGGACGTGTGTGCCTCGTCCGCTGGTTGGGGTGGGAGTAGGCGACATCCTATCAGATGGATCATCATCTTGTTGCGCCGTGTCATCTTCATCCCCTCCTTGAAGTTCCCGCAGAAGCATTGTTGAAGGACTATCTGGATCTGGGTAGGTTGAACGCGCTACCGAAGCATAAGGATTCAAAAGGTTGAGGAGAGAATTCGATTCCTGCGATGGATTTGGACGGCCCATTTTGGCTTGATCATTGATAAGTTTCCCTGGTCGTCCAGAACGCAAAGATCAGAACGAGTCGTTTCGCAGTGTCTTCATTGTCGGCTGGTAATGATGATGATGGCGATGAGCTAGATGTCGACGGTGAACAGAGAGGTGGCGATAACCGGGTGTAAACAAAGAACGAGCAAGATCAACCGTGGGAAAACCTGTTAACTTATGTGATCCGATGACCGACGGAAGGAAAGTGATAAATAAATAAATGTTGCATGAAAAAAGTTGAACTCATCTGTCTTCATGTATCTGTGAACTCGTATTCGCAACGAAGATCATCATGGACTTATCTTATAATCTGGTAGCTTCAAGTGAGTAGGTGGATTCGCCTTTCATTCACAGGACGAGACTGATAATGGTATAGAATGTGCCGAGCAAATGGCAAAATACCAGGAGGTAAAGCGATCATTCCGATGTCGTCTTGTAAATGAAGGCTGATCGATCACTTTGACTTTCACATACAGTGCGTACTGAGGAATCAAGCAGGTGACTGGAACACGATATGCCGACCAGAAGGTAAAGCTTTAGCAGCATGTGCGGACGCCAGGTAAGTCGGCAACGTGTATCAACTCCTGTGCCATCAATTGCTCTATCGCTGTCGTGACCATCCGGTTAGTTTTTCTTTGTGTTTGCGAAGCTGATCGTTCTCTCATAATACAGTGTACCGCATCTCTCGGAACTAAAGAATTCGTGCGCCGAACAAATATTCTCATATAGACAATGTCTAGATAAACATGCTTCTCAACCCGAAGAAGTGATAAGTGAGAATTGTGCTGGATTGATGAAAGACCTTTGGGAATGCAGTGAGAGGACAATGAAGGTCATTGAGGAAAGGGAAGGGAAGACATCAAAGCTAGTATAAGGATGTTACGGTAGACCAACTCAGAGAGTCGGCAGGCAGTACAGTAGGTACAACTCATTCACAATTAGCATACATACAGCATGGACACGGTATATCAATCGAGATAAAGGAGGACGATTTACTTGAGATCGGTTTCAAGGTCAAATTTGCTAATTACGATCTTGTGGATGACAACATCGCTTCATGAGTAATGCTGTTGATGATCGTTCTCCGTGTATGAGCATCGTTCTCTCTTTGTGTAAGACGCACACGCAGGATACCCCCGTTCTATTCCGGGTAGATAAGATCCGGCCGATGTGCTTGACAATGAAAGCTGATGCTCTCCTTTCTACTAATTCTTCTGGAAGTCGTTTCGACACTATAGTTTCCAGGGGTATTGACGTACACTCGGGTATGTATGTTGGTGGAACATCTTTTGCTGCTGGTGATTTGCCACCCACTTTCTCCTCATTCGAGTCAAGTGCTACAATTTGGCTCTTGAGTTTGACTTTTCTTCTGGACATCTGCAGTACAGACGGACGACAATATAACAGGTGAATGACATCCTTGTATCCTACTGCTCTCTCACCACCACTTTTTCTCACTCCTCTTCCCTCGCCCTCCAATCTCGACCTATCTCACCTCCCAAAAGACCCTTCGACATTTCTGCTCAACCCATCGGAAAGATTGGAAAAACTGCTTTCAACAATCTCATCAGTCTTGACGGCGTATTCACTGTTACCAAACCCCTCACCAATGTACTTGACTGCTTTGAGTGATTTCCATCACCGAGCAGCTGCATTATCCCCCAATGCAATCTCCCTTCCTCCCACTCCGCCATCCAGTAGTCCACAGTCTACGAAATTGAGGCGTTCACTATCGTACAACTTGATGCAGAATCAACCGCAATCAGGTCAAATTACACCATTATGTAAATTTTCTCACACCTCAAACAATGTATCAAGTCTAATCCCACTTCCCCCTTCTCCTTCTTCGCCCAAAGAATTACCTTTAACGTTGGAAGCAGTCGAAAGGCTGGAGAAAGATTGGTGGAACAGTGAAGTCGTAGCTGCATGGTACGGTCCACGTTCTCGTAGGTCACCCGATAGAAGACATGCTCCTGCTTCACCAGGAACTCAAGATTCGTCACTGGAAAGCAGCGGACTGACTGGGCAAAGGAAAAATTGTAGTACTACCCGAAGTAGCGTACATAGGACCAAACGAAGCGATGGGAAATCGGAGCTTGCCGTAATGGGAGATACGAGCTATGTTGGGTTGAACGACGAGTAAATGCTAAATGCTACATCCGGGAGTCCCTTTTCAGTGTGAGCTGCATACTTAGTCATCTGATCGATCATGATGTTGGTTGATGGCATTGTATAGTTCAAAGTAGTCATTGGACTAATGTACCAAGATGTAGGGCGGGTGTTTTGTTTCTTTCTTTCTGTATTTCTTGATTGCGGAATCTGTGTAGTAGCTTGTATCTCAAGAGTAATCGTATATCGCGGTGAAGGCCATGGAAATCGATGCATATGTCATATACGATGGGTATTTCACCAGTTTACTGATTATGAGAAATACTGTACTTCCAATCCGACACTTCTTATGGGTCTCTGTCTACTTGCGAGATCCGAAACGATTCCAACTGATACCAGACATTTTCGTATTCTAGCTTCATATAATAGTGCTATCGACTAAAACCGATCATATTGCATTAGCAAGTCACTTGTGGAATGGGTATATCCGGAGAAATGGAAATCTCTACTTACCCAATTGCCCGATACTCTGGCTTTCAAAACTCCATCTCTATCATCTGGAGTTTCAGTTCCATTGGTTCCATCCCTTGATGGCGTTGTCGAGTTTATCGTGAACTCAGTGGTGTTCAAAGGGCCCTCACGTATGGTTTCACTTTGAGTAGTTTCAGTATCAGGTCTCAAAGACGCCTTTCGCCAACTGTCAATTGCACCTATTCTTTCTTCTTCGTCTGGAGCAGGTTTGACGATTGGAGAAGGGGAAGAAATTTCTTTAGTCAATTCCCTCTTGCCTCTTCTACGTCCTATCCACCATTCGCCCCCAATAGCTAAATCACTTTCGTAAGAATACACGTTGACCCCGAATCTCGTAGATAGAGCCACGGTGGGAGATATCTGAGCAGAATAGGCAGAGGACAGAAATCCGATCAAGGGGTTGTAGAGGAGTGTGAGGGTTGTAGGTGGTGATGCAGGCGGACCTGAAGGCGATGCAGGGATGGTAGTGAATTTCAGACCCGTCGAGACTGTTTTATCGAGTTAGCAAAGGCGAGTTTCACAGTTCAGTCAGTCGATGAACAGGAGCCAGTAATCACTCAGGAAGAGAGTGTGATCTATGAGGCAGCATGGGAAGGTATCAGTCGAAAGGGGGAGAGGGGAGAAACAAGTTCAAGCAGTGAGGTGACGAGGGAGGTGAAGGCAAAGATGTTTCACTCACTTCCGAAACTTCTTTGCTTAGCAGAAAAGTAAACTTCCCCTCCTGCTGAAAATCTCCCTTTCAGTCCACCTTCCATCATTTCTTCTTCATCGATCCTTTTCTCTTCTGTTTCTTGCGCATCTTGATATTTCTCCTTGACCACCGTAGCTGGTCCTGCATTTATAATCAAAGATTTAAGATCTGTAGGTTGCCAGCCAAAGTTGTATAGACCTCTCAGCCCGAACATACCATCTTGAGCTGAATAAGTGTATTCACCGGAATATCGACCGGTGTCATGTTGAAGAGATAGAAGGATGTTTCCAGGTGGGGGTGGATGTGGGGGTGGTACGGATGGTTCGGAAGGTTGACGTGAATGTCCAGGAGGTGTGTTAGGTGATATGGGTCGAGTGGCTGATGGTGGTGCAGGTTGTGACAGGAATGCAAGATGTGCTTGGAGAGTAGGTGTTAATCGGGTTGTAGCTAGCCCAGAAAGATGGAGAGATGGAAGATGAAGTCGCGAATAGAGAAGGTAATCTGATATACGAATATGAACATTAGATGTCATTTACAACAACAGGCAAAACAGAATGCTTACCTCTACCTTCGACCCTTTTGCCTCCTAACCAGACTTCATCTTTAGCCAAAGGTCTTTTGGGAGGTGGAAAAACTCTGAATCGCTCTACGACATCTTTGAAGTTGATACTGCGCGATGGGCCAATCTGCGATTACCTGATCAGTAACAGTAATCCAACCTAAACCCAGCTCTACAGGTTTGAAAGAACGTACCTCTTCTAAGGGCTCCGAAGTGGTTATATACTGTATACTTCCATTGAGTTGAGGTAGTGCGTCCAAAGCGTAAGATGTGAAGAAGATAGGGGTAGGTGCATTGGCAAGTTGCAATATTAATGATTGGGGTAGTTGAAAATCGCTAAGGTACAAAAGAGTATCAGCACTCCGACTACAACTGAGTCTTCGTGAGAAACGCTGAGGTTTGGCCCCACAGTAAAGCTAAGTCACCGAAGGGTCAGCTGTAGTAAAATGAGATGTCTATGTCCGTAAACTTACCACTCGAAGATCTCGTTATTGAGCTGTACAGGTTGTCCTCATTCCATCCAATTGCGTTATAATAATTCCGAAGAATCTGGAGAAGAAGCGGGAGAAGTTCGGATCAGCATTTTGAGAGCGGTCCTGTTCGGTGTAGTGAGATAAGCTTACAAAGTTGGAGAAGCCTATCATGGCGTGCGCATGGTATAGTGACTCTGTCTATACGGAGTGACTGTCTATCATTCTTCAAAAACGAGATGAAAAGGAACTATATGCTGGAAAGCCGCACGCTAATAGGCGAAGTTGAATGATAATGGTGGAGGCTCTTCACCCTTCGTAGACAATTATTGCAGGTTGCAAACTGTTTAATATTGATGGAAAAGTGAAAATATGGTATGCAGCAAACCAGAATGTAATCATTTGGGTAGTAGATCTAAGCACTTTAGATGCATGTGTGTTTCGAACTTGAACAGCTCTTTTTGGTTTCTATGGCATGACAAATTCGTAGATTTGTCTAAATTATACAAAAGGTATGTAAATATGATAATATATGATGATATGATATAATAAATGATAGTGATTTATCCTCCTAAAAAGTCCCAAAATAATAATAATGATTGACAACGGTTGGTTGAATGATAGTGTGATACTGTGTTCGTGATGACATGAAAGATTTCTCAGATGAGGTATGATAGATTGGTAGATTATAGTAGATGATGTAACGACTAGCGTTAAGAAGGTGATCGTTTATTGGCGTATGTGTGACCAAGCCAGTGGTATAGGAGGCAAGACGGCAGAGAACAACTAAAGAGACATTGGGAAGAGAAGAGCGACTCGTGAGAGAAACAACTTCAACTCAATAATGCATTTAGTGCTTCTTGTTGAAGTGCCAAGAGATGGGGAAGACACCTTGGTCCATGTTACCGTCGGTAAGAGCGGCGAAGGCGGAGGGTGAAAGATCGAGAGATCCACCGTCACAAGTGGGGCATTCATCGGCGACGGAAACTTTGATGGTTTTACCGTTGTCGGTGTTGGTCAAGGTAATACCTTGACCGCAGTTGGAACCACCGTTTCTCTCAAAGATTTCAGAGTTAAGGGCGACGATGTAGTCGGAGTTTTGGTTCCACCATCCACAGGCACCAAGACCAACTTCGAAGTAGGTAGCTCTAAAGAAGGACAATGGTAATCAGCAAATGTTATTCGTGTGACTGCGGATTAAGATTGTTCAAACTCACTGTCCATTGTGGTTTACTCGTTTCTCCATCTCGGTTTCGATAGGAGCAGCAACGACGGCAGAAGCGACGAGAAGAGCGGTGAAGATTTTGGCGAACATTGTAATTGTGTAGTGAATGTGTTGTAGTTGGGTTTTACTGAGGTGCTAGACCGTAAAAGTTTTTGGATTTGAGTGAGTTGGTTTGGAAAGGTGTGGTGGAGCGTTAAGAGCTATTGGATCTTTGGATAGTTTTGTGAGTGAGAGAAACGATATTGAATTGGATGAATTCCAAGGGGTTCTTATACCTTTTTTCGACTGATCACAACCCAGAATCCACATCGATGTCTGAACAAAAGGATTTTGTCCAGCTCCACACCTTGGTTGAGGCTTGAAAGCAGAGACGAACATTACTGATCCACTCCCACATGCCACTGATAAAACAATAAGGATAAAGATTTTTGAGGCCCAACCCTCTCCTTTTGCTTACGGTTTATGGTTTCGGATTATCTGATTGAATCCGAAGGGTATAGAATGGGTAAATCACCGTCGCCGAATGTCAATCATCTTCAGCTCCGAAGCCCTTTTCAGCACGTAAGCAACCAGCTCGAAAAGATCCATCTGGGCCGTTGTGTTATGGAGAACAAAAGAGAAATCGTGGGGTTAGGATTTCCTATTAGACCCCAAAATCACTTCCCGACATCGCAAAATGAATAAGAAAATGTCGATTCGAACCTAGACTTCAGGTAAAATCCATATCGGCATAATGAATGGACCAAAGGTGAAATGTGGAGTGCTGATTTCTCTGTTCAACACGAGGTTTTAGAGGTCATGTCGGAATATCCTAAAGGTGTTCCCGTTTACAAAGCCTTGATTCCCTAAGATTTTAATGAATGGCCAGACCGACATCAGCGCTGCATCAGAGACACTTTCAGGCATTTGTGTCCTCTAGAATTTGGCTGGACGATGGGCGATATCCGCATCGACATATTCATTTGAAGAGAGCAAAAGGGGGGTCGGTAAATACCCTTTCTCCTCGTGGTTACCTTTCTCCGAGACAAAGGCCTCTTTTCGATACTTCAGGCATATATCAGCAAATGATCGACAAGCACGGCGCCTAATCAAGGAACTTTGGTAAGTCTACCCTGTCCGACAAAAGGGCCTCAAGAACCCCAATAATCAATGCCCTGGTAGGGTATCTATGAAGATTTCTTAATGCAGTTACAAAGTGAGAAACTAAATCAGGAAGATTTTTATCATGTATGGTGGCCGGTTTTACCAAGTAACATAATAATAAGGAACAAAAGAGAAAATTTTTGGGGTACTATACCGCTCGTTCCGAGATATCCGTCCATGACCCCCGGGACCGGGGAATAAATACAGCGATTTGAAGCATTCAAGGCCCAGATTGTATTAACGAGATAGTACTCGTTCAACAAATACCCCTGAATATCTTCAATTCCCATAAATTGAAGTCCTCAAGCTTGGCATCGAGAAGGGATTTCCGAAAGTCAAGGGAAATCACTCAACTGCCCACGTGGATTCTGGGGTGATAAGAAGGGATCGTTTAGTCCGTCTGACTGTAGCACCGATTCAATTTACCGAGAGAAATTTCATCTATCTTTTGGTATAATCACATCGGCAGAGTCTGTGAAGTCTGGATGTTAATTTAAGTAGAACAGCTTCCAGATTGACAGAATAAGCGGTACTAGCGCGACACTAGTACAAGCCAATGACGCAGATATGTACCGTACATAAGGAGGATACTGAGAAACCCGAGCGTACATCCTGATGAGAAACTCTTCACTGACATCGAGGGAAGAGGATACATTTAGAGGCGGATGTATGTGGAGGCGGAGGCGTTCATCATTCTGGCGTAGAGGAACGGGGGTTGCTATCGAGGTGGGATTTGTCGATTTTGATAATACCATACGGGATCCTCTGCGGCCCGATTCCCGTCCCTTGTACATAATCTTGCAACGATACTTTCAAGAAATCGGGTACTTCCAATCGCCTTTACAACAGGAAGTTGTACGTACTATCGGCCGATGAGTCGTTGGGTCCACTGGGTATTCGTCCCGTGAGGTCGGCTTCTGGATGTACCAACCAGGATC
Organism: Kwoniella shivajii; assembly: GCF_035658355.1. Taxonomy (NCBI): domain Eukaryota; kingdom Fungi; phylum Basidiomycota; class Tremellomycetes; order Tremellales; family Cryptococcaceae; genus Kwoniella; species Kwoniella shivajii. The sequence continues at coordinate 1,931,911 of NC_085911.1, forward strand.
ATAGATCAGTCTTGTGTAGATCAGTCTTGAATGTATCTGCGCAACGGATGTCAGTGGGGCATATGTGAAGGACAATGCATTTCACTGATAAACTATATGTATTCGTCACCGTCGTTAAAAGAGCGTATAATAATGAAAAATCAGTGTTGATATTTTCAAGTAAAGGTCATTAAGAGTCACCAGGACGTCAAAGGAAAAGAAGAGAGAAAGCTACCAAGAATGACAATGTTTGATAGTGAAAAATGCAAGGAATATGGTATGTAATGATAAATGCAAGGTGACGAAAGAGTCCATGAGGGGTATGAAAGTAAATAAACATCAAAAAGGGAATCTATAAGTATCCCCAGTTCATTTGGAAGACTCCTTGGTCGAAGTTGTTGTTGGTCAAATGACCAAAGAGACCCTCTGACATATCTAGGTCACCGGAAGAGCAAGTTGGGCCTAAGGAGTCAAGATCAAGTCAGCGGATTGTTCCTGATGACTGTTGTGGACCTCATGAAAAAAAAACTTACACTCATCGGCAACGGTGGGGAAGGCGATGGTAGCGGTATCGGGATTCCAAACCCAGATTTTGGACCCGCATTTGGACCCATCATATTGGGCACTGTTCACGGCAACGACGCTATCATAGGTCATATGGAAGTCAGCGAACATGATACAAGGCGAAGAATGACGCAAAAGAGGTCTTGAAGAGTTGGAGGAAAGAACATAGCACTCACTAGTCGCTACCACTGTTAGTCCAACCACATGCACCAAGACCGGCAGCGTAGTAAGTTGCAGTACCGGTGTTTTGGGCTTTCTTCTCCAAAGAGGGAGCAGCGGAAACTACGGAGAGAGCAGCGAGTGCGGCGAAGATGGTTGATTTGGCGAACATTTTAATGGAGTTGGTTTTGTTGGTTCCGGTTGGAGGTTTCTATCAATTCGAGTCGAATGGAAGTGAAAGTAAGTGTCAATGATAGTTGTTTTTGACTTTTTGGAAATTTTCGAAGTTGTGTTTGGAGAAGAAAAGCAGGTTGAGGAATGGACAAGGAAGGGGGGTATTTATACCTTTTTCTTCATCCCATGCATGCTGTGATCAAAGAGATCTTTTTACATCGATCATCACCCTCGAAAAAACTGATAATTTCGAGGACCTCTTTCAGCCTTCTCATCCAAACGTAGGGAGAGTATCTCATATTAACAATGTCGACTTTTCAAAGCCCAGAAGTATGATTGGGGCAAATGAGCCCATCACCCTGTCTCTGATTGTCAGAACCTGGACCAAGAAAGAAATGGATGAATTCGTCATGCACCCCATAGACAACGATTGGACCTTCCCACATGAAACCTTTGTCCAGACAAAGAATTGCCCTTGATAAACACATACGTATTGTGCATGGTTTCATCTCGTACCTCCACCCTACGCTGCGAAAAACCAATCGGTCTGTATAGAAAGTACTGGCGTAGCGAGGTATGTATGTAGTGGACGAGACGAATAAAAGGATAAAGAAGGAAAACGATCAGTAAGTGAATGTTCATGGGTAAAGGTGAAACTGGGGTAAAGCACTTAGTGTGATTTAAAACAAACTAAAACACTACTGATATATCCCACACTAACCAAAAAAAGTCGGGATCCTCCTGCGAAACGGAATCTTTTTAAACGATGTGACATCACATCCTCGATTTTTCCTTCTCTCTCTCTCTTTGCCAGTGAGGTAGGTACTCGAGTGATATGCAGCTCTTGACCAGAATAACGGGAAGCTTAACTGACAGGAGTACTAAATCGAATAGGTTGAAGAACGTCCGCAATTAGGTGTGTTTAATTATATGTTGGACGCAGTAAGACCGTTTTTCGTACAAAATTACCTCTCCGGAAGCTCGGATGATCTGCAGTGGCGTAAACCTTTCCGGATTTTTGAGGGGGTGGCGTTGCGGCACTACATTGCGAACGTCATCTTACTATGTTCATCGAACACCCTCTCCGCAACTGCAACTGCGACGTCATACTGTGCGAATGATCCTATTATTGTAACCTGAAGGACTACCGAGTGCATTCGGTATACCTCTTGAGTTGGGAATAAAACCACATCGACATGATGCACCAGTACCGAACTACGGAATTTAAAATGAGACATGTAGCATATATTTGAGGACGTGTATTGGGGCCAGAACGAAACCAAACACCCCAGAAAACAAATTCAGTTTGCATGTCAGTGGGGTATCAAATTAGACGCACGCAGATTGACTCTCTTGAGCAAACCGCACTTCGTAGTCCGGCTTTCCGGCAGATCACCTTGAGTCATCTGAATCACCAAACGTGGTTATTAGCTTCTGAGTTATGAATCAGTTTCTGCACTCAGCAGTCTGGATCATATTCACAAATCCAACTCAAGACAAGCAAAGCACCTTTTCATCATTTCGACCTTACTTGACGTGTGCAACGTACGACAGGAGAATCGCTTGCTGATAATCGATACCCAAATTATAAGGCTTGATGAAATCAATCATCATTCTACATTTTAGATCATTACTATCGTACAACAACAAAGAATAGATACGCAATCCAACATTTTTGACAGACCATGCAAGAATTGAACATCTCATGGCGTTTTATTGTTACTCTTATGTTCATTTTACATATGATCAAGATCAATATATTCTTCCTCGTCAATTTCGATTTCGTCAATCTCCCACCCATATTCTTGTTTGACAATTAATTTTGTAATGACCTCATCGTCATCGCTATTGGTGCTCACCAAAGTATCTGTACTTTTGCCTTTGATACCTAAATTCCTTTCCGTAGACGGTGATCGTTCCATTGACGTGGTCCTCTTGAATGAAGGGAAACTCCACCATGCTTTATTTTCCTCCGAGTCGGATGATACGCTAGTCGACGGGAGTGATTTAACTGATGTTGTAGGACTAGGGCAAAGAGTTGACGTATCAGATACTGAATCTATACTTCCAGGTGAAGAACCGAGGCCATGTTCTTTCGCAATTCCATTTCCATTTCCATTTCCATTCCCAATCCCTGTCCCTGTCCCTGAGCCATTCCCGCCCACAGAAGTATATGATTGATGCAAAGGGCCATGAGGCATAGATAATGGATTAGGTTGTCTCAATCTGGATGTGGTAGGTCTTCTTTGTACTGGTTTAGGAGGAGGTAAAAGTGGATTCGAATTTGATATTGGTATAGCTGGTGGACCCATATTACCTTGTTGTGGGATTTGCAAGAGGTTCGGCGACGAATGTGTATGCCTATGTCCACTCCCGATACCAATCCCGTTCGTATGTCGAAGGTAGGACGGCAATGGTCTTGAAGGACGGATTACGGTTGTAGTTTGAGTCTTACGATCGGGTGTGTTGCCTAAGGCTGGTCTAGAAAGTGATGGTAGACTACCTGAAGTAGGGAAGAAAGGTCCAGTATCGATTCCGGGTATATTCTTTAATCTCTCTTTTAGCCTTTCTGCAGGTCCTGGCTTTCTTCCTCTCTCAAAAATCTTATCCTCTTTGCAGCTTCCGGAACTTATATTCGAATTATCAACATTGGAATTTGGAAATGACCAGGTAGCTAGTACAGCCACATCTGATACTGAACTTGTAGACTCGATACTATCTCTTCTGGAATGTAATCCTCTTCTTGGTATACCACCAGTATCGATACCCGATATCGAATGTATGTCTTGGACTGACCATGATCTTGGGGAAGCGGACGGTCGCTGTTTACTTTTAGAAGGAGAATAAGTTATATTCATAGGGTTTAACGGAGGTGGTGGCATTGAAGATCTGGTAGCATCGAGTGGAGGTGGTACAGATGAGCTTGATTTGTGTATGAAAGGTTTCGAGCTTGTTACGGCTATTGGGGGAATTTCTTCTTCCTTATCAAGAAGATCTTCTTCGTCTAGCTGAGGATGGAACGAAGGTGATACAGGACTTGTTCTGTTCTGATTGAATGATGTTCGATTTCTGGGTCGAACCAATGGGGAGGGTGGCATTGACAATGTCCCTCCAGCTCCTCCTCCACCTGCTCCTATGGTTGTGATGATCGGAGTATATGATGAATGATCCAATTCACCTTCTGCTAAAGTAGGTAAACTTATAGCGCTGGTAGAAGCCAATGGATTCTTTGAAATCGAGAATTCGTGCAATTTACCAGTGGTAGGGGGAGGTGGTAATGAATATGTCAGTTTGTCTGTGTTGGTATAAGACGATGGTAAAGCTGAATGACATCTTCTATGCGCTGGTCTAGTTGGAGTGATTCTTGCAGGTGGAGAACAAGGTCTGGAATTAGACTTGTGACTACTGCTAATTGAGATCCTCCTTTTTCCACGTAGACCACCATTCGGCAATGGCTCCCAATCACCTGTCAGATCAGTCATTGACGCGTTGGCAGGTAAGAGATTCCCTAGATTCCTCATGGATGTATTGGCCGGTGACGGTAAAGGTATGATGGATTGTTGATGAGGAGAATCAAGATTTGTGGGATCATAATGGTGTTGGTATTGGGGCTGAGATTGGGATTGGGATTGGCATGGTGGTCGAGACTGCGAATGAGATCGGGAACGGGAACGGGAACGAGTGGTTTTGGTAGGTGTACTCCTTGAAGGTGGATAGAATACAGGAGGTGAAGTATCGATCAATCCACCTAAAATACCAGAAGGAAGTGAAGGTAATGTGAACACCATCTTTTTTTAGGTTGCTTGTCTTTTGTTTGATTGTTGGTTCACTACAGATATTGGTATTATAAAGTGGAGACTCAAACAGCGGTCAACGCTTCTTCTGATCGAGATTTGATTTTAGGTGAGAAGAAGTGAGAATGTTTTCCTACATGATGATGACTTATTAGCTTACTGACTCGTTCACACCTGGTCGACTCGAAAGCCAATATATCTTTCATCAAGGAGATACAATCTGGTACGGATTGATCAAAGGAGGAGAAGCTTGACTCACGTTTTATTGTACAAACATTGTGAGAGGTGAATAAAGGATGCTGGTGATGACTAACTGCAGAGGAGACAAGATTGGTGTTACGATAAATTATGATCGTCGTTTGAAGTCTTTAGTAGATCCAAGTTTGTCGATGTTTATTCTGGTAGATGGACAGATCGGACTCGTAACGCTCAGCGTGCTTTCGTTCTGTTGTGTCTTCTGGAATTTGAATGCAATCAAGGTAATGAAAGTAAAATGTAAGATTATCGTTCGATGTAAATGTGAGAAGTACAGGATATTATTGTTATTGATGAATAAAAGTGAAGTGACAAAAGTCTCATGATCAATGTTAACTAGCCTTCTTGTTCTTCTTCTTTGATTTTGACTTTGACTTTGAGATATCAAAATCAACTCAGACATTAAGTGAAATGAAAGTTGAGATGTATCGTCGCATCGGTTGGATTGTTGCATCTCATATTCTTTTATTAGGCATTACGCATTATGCATTACGTAGTTCAGAATATCAATCTTCTCTCTCTGTTCTCCAATCATCTTCTCTGACTGTGTTTCGCAAGAAGAAACTACGTATTTCCAAGATGGGGCCGTATGAACAGATATGTTTTACAAGAGAAAAGGAAAAAAACGTCTCATCGGATGGTCAAAGACAGTTGTTTGGTTCCAAACTGAATAAACTGAAAATCCCGTAATTGGCCTTGCATTGTCCGATAGGGAAATTAGACCTCCCAGTGTTCTCACCGACCAATCTCACACAATACTTCATTTGTACGTAGATAAGTAAAAAGAGCAGAGATGTAGGATGCATCGAGGTAGCCAAGAGATCATTCCAACTGACTTGGCTTGTTTGTTTCACAGGAGTTTATCGATTCTCTCAAGAAGGGTAAATACATGCTTGACTTGAACAATTTCTCGGCTGTACCTCTCACCGTTATTTTGCCTTATATTAAGGATATATCAATCTCATGTACTTTTCACTAATGAACCGTACCAACATTGCGAGGAGATACGTTGTGCGTTCAATGACACTTGAAAAGACATCATCACACTACAATCTCCCTTTATCTCTCTTGATTTGATCCAAGACATCATCGCCATCCCTATACACACAAGCGCCTCTTCCAATGACTTTATCTTCTATTCCTCTTTCTTTCACATATTGCCAGATGGATGCATCATCTGCACCAGGTTGGAACCATACAGCTCTTGGTTCAACATCAGGTTGTGGTGGTTGAGGAAAAAGCGATTTCAGGATTGATAAGCCGATTAAGGGATTGATTATTATTGATATACTCGTCTTCGGTAGTTGAGGTATTAAAGTCTATTCATACACAGGGTCATATCGGTCAGAGTGATATCATCCGCGTGCTTATGAAGAGCTGAATGATACTAAAAGTATGATCAAGTATGAGGAAGATCGATAACTCACTGGATCAGTGATAAGTTCTAGACCTTCAATTTCCTCCGAAGCTTTATCAGGTCGTACACCTACAACAGGAAATTGACGAGTTTGATACCTATCTCACAACCTCTCAGCGTCCTTCAGATCATGTCACTGCTACTATAACCTACCACCTAAGGATCTACATATTGTTCGTACTCCTATGTCAGCAAATCTACCTTGAATAATAACTTCACATACCCTGTTATCCCATCGTGACCTATCGCTCATCACTCTTCCAATCACTGCGTACCTCTCAGCAGAAAGGAAACCCTTCATCTTGTCTGGAACTGATCTGGAAGCCATGTCGTCTGGGATGTTTTCGTTCCGTCAGTCAGTGAATCTGAGCCGAGGACTAGGAATGAATTAATGAATGAACCATGTAGGTATCTTTCATTTTGATCGATAATCCTCTTTCTACCGGTTAAATCAAACACGTCACTTCCGGCTCAATTTTGACTAACCTGCTTTATCCTCGTATGGGAAAGATTCGTCTCCCATTGGGTCGATGATGCATTAACCAATCTAGCCAGAACTTCAAATATGCATGTGATGACGACTCTACAACCCGACTCATCCCTCGAGTTCTCCTCGTTTCAATGCTTCCTTGTCGACCTCTTCCTCGTCACTATCCATCTCGTCGTCTACGACATCCTTGTTTTCTCCATCTTTCGATTCAGCAGCGGCTCTACGAGCTTCTTTAGCACCTTTCGATAGATCTGCTTCGGGAGGAATAATTCCTTGTGTGCTATTGAGTTGATACTCGTCAACATCGAAACATGTATCCATTCAGTCGATAACACATAACTCACTTCAGGAATGCAAGTCCGCTGGACATTGAGCAATCCATCTGACGCATCCATTTATGGAACCTGATCAAGCAGACTATCAGCTCAAATGTCCAGCATTGCGCAGACTTTCTAGACTCGGAATGTGTATGGGAGTCGTGTTATCATCCTGCTTTGTTGTTTGGCAAAGGCTTAGTACCCTCCATCAACTCACACATGACTTTCCAATTCTTCCTGCCTTAATTTTTCATAGATCCACTTGACCTTGAAATCCTGCATTAATTCAGCATACAATCCAAAATCAACCTCATCTCGATCTTCTTGTAAACCGTTTGCTTTGGATGTGATTCGCTGGTTGTATACCCCGAACTGAGGAGCTTGGAGCAAGAGACCAAGAGGAGGTGCTTTAGGGACATGAATTCGTTTTGGACCTATGTTTTATAGTTGGTCAGGACGATTCTGAGTGATGCAATGGGACGGAAATGCTGAAGGAGCTCACCAAAAGTCTCGAGGATAAGAGAGGATGGTGAAGCAGTTCTGCATGCTAACATAGCCATAGAAATCATTTTTCGCTATTCACCAAAATACGAGTCAGAACTGCTCGTTGTCTCTGTGACTGAAAGGCGAAACAGCAGTGACTTACAATCTGATGCAGCATGAAACTTTGCCCATGAATTTGCACAGATATCCATTCGATCTCTCCGTATACTTGAGGATCTCTCACCTCCAATCTCAACATGTATCTTTTAACTGTTCTATCGTTGAATGGCTTTCCGACAGTGAAGTTGTGGAAATTACTGTTTGCCAATATCAGCTTGATATTCCATAGCAAGAAAATGTTGCTGATCAACTCACTGAGTTCCCTTATATTGCGCGAGTAGATCCCTAAATCTTTCTAAAGTCTTTGAGTCTACTCTCCATCCTCTTCTCCTTTCGAATTCTCCTCTATTTTTGGGATTGATCTTACCTCCATTCTCGCCTTCTTCTCCTTCTTCAGGTTCCAGTGACGGAGCTGCATCGACGAATTCTACGGCTTCTTTACCCAGTAAGTCTCTCCATCCAGGAGACGATTTATCCAATCTTATGGCTAAGGGGTCATCTCGACCGGGTGGCAGGAGACAATATGACGGTAAAAGGTACTCGTATATTCTGGAATCGGCAGCTCTACATAATCACATAAACTCAGCTTCTAGCTCACTTGTACTTTAGGGAAGTAGCGAGAGACTTACGTTCTTGCGTTGAAAGATTTGACCGTCCTCACGAAGCCCCACATTCTGATTTGAGCAGGTAAGAGAGAATTTACGTATTCAGCGAGGGTCTTATAACCTTCGGGAAGAGGAGGTTCTGTTATCATCTTCAATGAAATGCTATGTCGATATAGCACGAGGTCGTTAATTGAGAGAACTCCAAAGTGAGCAAAAGAGATGGTGCACCGTTGACTTACCAATTACCAGCAGCATGTACACCTGCATCCGTTCTAGCAGCTCTTTGAATATCTACCTTCCTATGATCCGTTGCGTTATCCGCTGAAATAGCACCTGCTTTCGCCAATGCTTCAAAGACATCCCCTTCAATTGTCCTTGAGCCGTGGGTCTGTCTAAAACGGAGCGAAGAATTGTAAGCCTCGTATTGTAGAGCGGGTTGTACCTACATTTGCATTCCCGAATAACCAGTCCCGCAATAGCTAATCATTTGTGTCAAATTGTCGGACGTTTATAATGCTGAATAAGTTGGACTTACCCGACAAGAAGGGCACATCTTTTCTTTGGTAATCTAGCTTCACTTTCCTCACCTTCCTTCTTCTCTCTGGGTGCCCAATTGTTTTGGTTTCTTCTATCATATTTTACACCTTCTTCACCACTTTTACTGTCCTTCCCTTTACCTTTACTTTTCTCGCGATTTTGTCCTTGTCCTTGTCCTTGACCTTGACCCCTTCCCCAAGCTTTCTTCTCCTCTTTAGCAGGTTCGGAAGACATGGCATTGAGCATAGCCTCTTCCGGGTCAATCTCCACTTTCACACCGGATATCGGAGTGTCAGAAGGCGCTGAAGCAGTAGGTTCGATATGAGCCTTCTTGCTTGGAGGAGAACCAGCTTCATTGCTTGTTTCCCCGGCTACCGGAGTAGGAGTAGGTGATCGGGGTCTTTTCGATGATTCTGATGCGTCCATTTTGGCTTTCTATGAATCGCCAGATTTGTTTTGAGCAAGATGCGTATATCAATTTATGATGAAGACTGGAAGAGATTTGTTCTTCATATATATATGACTTGGACAATCCGAAAAAAGGAAACAGGATAATTATGTCAAAATAATCTAGTTACGTAATTGGGAGGGATGTACCATATTTCCCACGGTCGTATTTCTTTGTGTATATTAGCGGAATCAAATCTCACAGTGAGTCATATATAATATATTGGCGACTGACTTTCTCCTGGTCTCAAACAAAATAAAAACATTCCCCATCCTCTTGTTCATCATTCAACTTGCCTGTCAACATTCCTCCCAGATCAACCATCATCACCTCCCTTCTATACACCACTCTTGCCATATAGACCTCGTACATCATGGACGCCCATGCAAGGGCACGTATGCCACCACCGCATCAGACACCCAAACTATCATCTCGATCGAAGATCATAGTACCCAAAACACCAGCTCATCTAAAATCACCACCACTGACAACATCGAACAACTCGAATACACCTCATCATACCGAAACCCTTTCAAACATGCTCTCCCCGAAAGAAGGATCAACGAGGCTGAAGATCAAATCAGCTACTACCCCAGAAGCGAAAAGTAGGTTATTGATCAAGCCTCTCGGTGCCCGTGCTCAAGCACCACGAGTCAATGATACTCTTGCTGCACCGTCCATGAGGCTGGTCAACAAACCAGCATCACCCGACTATGTGCCCACCCTAGCAGATGAGGGATGGATGTCGGCGGATCACGGTGATGTCGACTCTACGCCAACCATGGGATTTGATGGATATGAAGATGAGATGGCCGAAACGGAGGCGGTCTTGATATCTGTCAGGTGAGCTTCCGCCAAAAGGCATCTGTCTCGACATCATTTAGCTTACTTCAACGTTGCGTAGAGTACGACCACCAAATCCTGTTGAGATTCGAGCCGACGCAGGCTGTGTTTGGACAATGCCTGAACATGATGAACACTTGCTTAAGCTAGCCAAAGGCACGGAGGGAAGTAGAGAAGACAGAGATTGGATATTCGGTAGGTCAAGTCTCCACTAATCCCTCGTCATTTGCGCTTACCGTCACCAAATTTCCAGATCGTATCCTTCCACCCCACTCGGATAACAGCAGATGTTATGGTACTTCTGCTCGACGACACGTTCGGTGTAAGCCTTTTTTCCTATATTTTCCGTCGTTCAACTTGAATTCTCACTGATACACCGTGCGTGGTTGTAGCTGCAATGGAAGGATATAACGCTGTGATATTCGCATATGGTCAGACCGCTTCCGGTAAAACTCATACACTGAGCGGTTCATCGATGGAACCTGGTATAATTCCATTGGCAATATCAGATTTATTCGCTCAAATTCGATCTACCCCAGATAGAGAATTCTTACTGAGAGCGTCTTATCTGGAATTGTATAACGAAACGATCATCGACCTGCTTTCACCCGTTGCTGGAAATGAGTTACAACTGAGTGAAGGTAAAAAGGGCGTTGTCATCAACGGGTTGACTGAAGTTGCCGTGAGGACCGAACAGGACGTCAAAAGATTGTTGAGATCAGGTGAAGATAGACGAAAAGTCGGAGCAACTGATTGGAATGCCAGAAGTTCTCGAAGCCATTGTGTTTTCCGCATTGTGAGTCCCATCTACCTATCTTGATCGCGCTTCATAAATCATTGTCTGACAAAGCACAAAAAGGCAATCGAATCAAGAGGTAGAAATGCAGCTGTCGAAGAGCCTCCAATCGGAGCAAGAACTCCTGGTGGCAGACTCAAGACCGCAGGTGATAAAATGACTAGAATCAGTAATCTGTCTATCATCGGTGAGTGACTAGCGGAATTATGCCTGATTTGCATGACTGACCTTAACGAATCAGATTTGGCTGGATCGGAGAAACACACTTCTTCAAAAGAACGTAATGCAGAAGGAAAACACATCAACCAGTCGTAAGTCAGCTGACAGGTTTGCGAATACTATGTATATACAGCTGATCACAATTGGGAACAGTCTGTTAACGCTTAAATTGGTCATCTCCAAACTTGCTGATTTGGCGTCCAAGAGGAATGTCACCCATGTACCCTACCGAGATAGTAAACTGTGAGTATATCCACAGTGATCCGTTAACGTTTCTTCCCTTGTCCTGTCGTTGGTGAATCGTCTTTAGTGCGAAGTCAGGCTGATATTTCAATAGCACTCGACTACTCCAAAATTCGCTTTCCGGTGATGCTTTAATCTCGGTGATTTGCACCATTTCCCCTTCAAATCTGAATCTGGCCGAATCTATATCAACGCTTGCATTCGCCCAAGGTCTAAAGAGAGTAGTCTTGAAAGCTCAGAAGAAGGAGGTGGTAGATCCACATGCTCTGATACAGCAATACCAGAGTGAAATCGCTGAATTGAGAGCTCAACTCAGAGAGAAAGAAGTCAGTGGTGGTAATAAAACTGATGTGAGTACAGGGTTTTTGGCATTTTCATCGTGACCCGTACTTATGAATATTTCTAGAGCCAAAACAATGAGGCCATGGAGAAGAGACTGAATGAACTCAAGAGTATGATTTTGACATCTGTTAATGTCAATTCACCAAACCCGGAGGATAATTCAACGGTATGTCGCTTCGCTCATCTTTCCCACTTGTATGGATGAGGATGTCAGCAACAGGCGAGCTCGTTTTGGAAGCGTGCTGACCTGATTTTCCCCCATAGATGATACCCCCCAGTCCAGCGAAGATGAAATATCCTAAACTCGAATACGATAGACCTTCTGCTGAGCTGCTAGAAGAGCTTCACGCTGAGCAGCTTCATCGTGCAGAATTGGAAGATGAAGTGGCTAGGCTCAAAGCTGAATTAGCTACTAGACCTGTGGAGCCTAACAAGGAGATAGTGCAATTGCGAAATGAAGTTGCTGAATTGAGGTTGATCGCGGGTGAGTACATTTTTAGATTTTCCATGAGAGAAGTCTCTCTGGATACGTCAGGCTGGTCTTGATACGCTTCCATCTGCATCACTGGATTCTCGCCGTATCGACCACGTCGCGGCATAGCTGACAATGACATTCTATTGTAACAGACGACTACGAACGGCATCTCCTTGAGCCGTCGCGCAAAGTCCGAGCAGATGTCGAAAAAGAGTTTATGGACAAGATGAAGACGCTGGAAAATCAGTTGGATAGTAAGAAGATTTGGGCGAATAGATTGGACGAGAATGTCAGGTTCCTCACTCAGGAGAACAAGGCTTTAGAAGGGGTAAGTTTTTTTCCAATTTTATGCAATCCATACGTCCCGGTTCATTGCTCATATCAAGCGAGACGAACGCTGATCTTTAATTCTGCATGGATACAGCGATGTCAAGAAGCCGAATCTAAAGTATTACAAATAATCGAATTCATCAACTTGGCATTATTACCTTCAGATCCTACATCTTCTGGCCTTTACCCGATATCAGAATTTGAACGTGAGATAACACCACCGTCTGATATACCAACATTGGTGGTCTCAGATGATTTCTCACCTTCACCTTCTATGCAAGTTGGGAAATCAACGTTGACGTTATCTGCCTCTAAAATGAGAGCTACTTTCTCACAAATGGATTTGGCTAATTTCAATGACAAATTCGCCACTTTAACTGTGAATAAGAAAAGTAAAGGAAAAGGATTGGGGATTTCAACTGGTCCACCAGGAGGAGGGGGATGGAATGGTAAGATGATAAGAGAAGAAAGTAGCTTTGCATTAGCTGAAGTTGCGGGTGATGAGTATGACGATGACATGTTTTAGTTCAGGTTTGATGGTTGTGTATAGGACTCATACTTTTGTTTTACATTGATTGCCGCTCTATTTCCCCCCTTTTGTGAATCACATTTTTCATTTTTCATATTAATGTTTCGTTTTGGACAGATATGACGACTTTGTACATGATAATCCTACAATATACTAAACGAATGCATCATGGACAATGGACAGTTTGACGGTCGATCGCATACCGCTTGAAAGAAGGTTTGTGTGACTCTGACCTGATTCAAGCTACGAACGTACAGTACAGTAGGTACGAATGTCCCCAAAGTGGCGGACGACTCTCCGTCAGGTGTGTGCCGTACGAGTAGTCATCATCCCCTTTTTTCTCCGCTGAACCTAATTGTTTCTGGAGTAAGGTTGATGGCAACGAGACTGGATGACACAATGACAAAGAGGAGAAGAGGAGATACATACGTATGGTGCATTGCGATGGAGGACATGTAATCATGCGGATGAAATGTTATCATTCAAGATATCATTCTTCTTCTTGTGTTTTCATTCTATAGTTGTGCCCCGTTGTTTCCGTTATTCAAACCACTTCAGATCGTCACTGGACCCCACTCAGCTGAGCTCCTCTCAGCTCAACAATCAAGCGATACATAGTCAAAATTATCAGACGCTACATCAACACCTCGACGAGATTCTGTTCTCCTTTTGTGTTTATGTGAAGAATTGACATCTGAAGTACTTTTGAATTGTACAATAACATGATCAAGGAAAAGCCGACTTCGACCAAGGGCGGTACTGTCCAAGGGGATCCTGGGAAAGGCAAAGGCTCAGACTCGGACGCAGGCGGTGATTCACGAATTCGCTCAAGCTGTTCTATGGGAACGCGAGGAGGAGCAGGAGCGACTACAAGCCCCAGTAAGATGTTGATTAATGATAAACCAATTCCTGAATCAATCACCAAATCAACCATCTCCATCTCCATCCCTCCTCCCTCAACAAGTGATGATGCCAATCTCGACTCCTCGGACCAAGATAGCGCGGGAACGGGAATTGAGCATCCAATGACCAATGCCATCGTCTCTCCAAGACCTGAGAAATCGAATTGCATATTGATTGGAAATACGATCAAAGAGTGGCAAGATAATTTATGGTTTGAGGATAATGACTTCGATCATGATCATGATCATGACTATAGAGATTTATTCCAACACGAAGAAGAGGAAGAAGATGAGCGCATCCATCTCGATGATGAGCAAGATCAATACCAAAATCAAGTTGTATATCAGCAATCACTTACATATTCCGAATACGAATATAACTATAGATTTTCATCTGAATTGACGGATAGGTTGGATTCATATTTGGAATGTAATATCAATCCGATCTTGCTTAGCACGAATCATGTCAATTCACCAACATCTACATCATCTGATGAAGAGACAACGAAAGCTAGGAATGGATTGACACAAAGGAGTGCTCGTGCTATCAAACCGGAAGGGGATGCACGAAATCATCCTAAGACGGTGGAAGTCTCACTACAGATGCCAACGATAGAATTCACCAATCAAGGAAATATGATTGTCAATGTATTTCATGTAGATCAAAGAGTCGTTAATGATCGAATATGTCGAGATTGGATCGATAATGTTAATCGGGACAATGTAGTCCATCACAATCAAGATCAAGTCCAAAATCAAGATCAAGATCAAGATGAGATTGATTCAATCTACGATATGATGCCCACGGATCAAACGAACATGTTGATCGTACAAGGTGAAGATGGCCAAGACCTAATGATCGAAAGTTGGACAGTGAACGCAGATCCACAACCGATACTTCGAATTCATGAACATCGTGAAACCCAAGAAGAAGCAGAACGACAGAATCATGAAGAGGCCTTTATTAGACTTGGACCAAAAAACAATTATTGGAGTGAAAGATCTAAAGATTGGATCTCACCTCAAATAAGGAACTTTAGTGTTGAAAAGGATAATAGTGATGATGTCGATGAAGAGGATACAGTTGTATCAATCACCAGTTCAACTTTGACATCATTCACACCTTCTCCATCAGTTTTCACAATTGGCTCCTCGTCGTCATCTTCATCCTCATCCTCATCCTCATCATCGGCTAGGGCCACTTCGGCTTGTCTCTCCTTGGATCCCGGAACAATCGATCCAAGGTCAATCCCAGATACAGCGCCAGATCCCGCCACCAACTGGAGAGTGATCACCGACACAGGTTCAAGAACGGGCTCAATGTCAGATTTGACACTTTTCGACTCCGACTCGGAAAGGACTTTGATCGGTTCTGACGATGAAGTCGAAAATGGGAGCGGACTTCATACCCCTTTACCATCACCTTTACCTTCACTATCACCTTTTACCTGAACCAAAACTTCTCACTCGTACACCTCAGGACGATGACAGCATGAATTATCGTATTCCCATTATTTTGGAAATTTGCGTTTGGAAACTTGTGAATCATATATCACTCTGAACGATACCTTGTTTATTACATACATATACATGTACATGTACTATGCAGTTCTGATCATCATATTTTTACATTATAACCTGTTATACCTCATTATATTTTCTTTTGTGACAGTTCAACGGCGATTTTGAACGCTCCCAACAGAGCTGTCAACTGCATTTTTTCGGATCCACCCACTGATAATCGATGTCTAATGATTCAGTCACATGGATATATCAGCTTCGAGACTCTATGAACACAAGCCCTTACCACCTGGATATGTGATGTGTGCAACTCACTCTGTACTTCCTAAATGATCTAAAAGGTATATTCTACTTTGTTTTGGTAATTCTACAGTGTCGAGAAACTCATATGCTCCACTTATGAGATCTTGTAATGCCAGACCTTTTTCTATTTTAAGTGATGTTATGACTATCCACCCCATCATCAAATGCCAAATGGGAAAAAAGTCAGTTAAAATTACGCCGTTGGCACGAGGTGGTAACATCACAAGGACGGCAGCCTTAACACTCACGCGAATAACTCGTTCCGAATTCATCAGACATCATACTTTGGACTACTCTTTCAATGTCTTTGGGGTGTGGATTACCCGTACAATTGTAAACTGCAGTTTCGTCCACTACATCGTACGCTGCGTGGCATGCCTGGTGAAGAGGAAGGTAAGATGAGCTATCGGGTGCTTTCAGAGGATGTATTTGGAAGGCAGCTGACCTGTAACACATTCAATGCCCTGCGCATGTCACCTCTTGATAGTTTCAAAAGAGCGTCTTTTCCATCGTCCGTGATATTCACTCTAAGCAAATGATAAATTTAGCTTGATCAGCTGTAATTTTCCAAAGAATAGGGTTCTTCCACATCAATCAGCTGCTCTCTCACTCACCCTTCTTTCTCCACGACTTCATCAACTTTCCTCTGAACTTCCTTCTCCGGTAATGGTGAGAACCTGAATCTCGTACAACGCGATTGGATAGCAGGTGTGATTTTGTTGACGTAATTACACAGAATACAAAATCGGACATTCTTAGTATGTGTCTCAATAACTGGGGGTTTAATATCACCAAAAGAGGTTAGCTGGTTTAAAATTTGAGTTGAGGTCCCAAGACGCAGCTTACCTCTTCTCAATGCAGATTGAGCAGCTTGAGTCATCATATCGGCTTCATCAAGAATGACTAGTTTGAAACCTTTTCTGCGATTTATAATTAGGAGCGTCAGCTCATCTTCTCTCCCATTATTCGTAGTATTTAGCGTATATCACGGGCTAGGAGAATAGGAGTGCAGAACTCGATCGAGTTGACTCACGAGAACAGAACTTTTGTCATGGCGAAGTTTTTGATTTGTTCTCTAACAACATCGATACCTCTATCATCCGAAGCGTTTAATTCTAATATGTGTTTCTTGTATGGTGGACCATATAGACGTCTAGCTAAAGCCAATACTGTTGATGTTTTACCGGTTCCTTCATGTACTCTGAAAATCAGCAAGTGTTGCAGGAATGGGGTTTCTCGATATAAAAGAATGATTTGAATACAAGGTGTATGATGGAATCAAGAAAGAAGATATTTTACCTGGTGGTCCGTATAACAGTAAATGAGGTAATCTACCAGCTTCAATGAATTTTTCGACTATTCAATTCAAAAATGGTCAGATGAAAACCAAATATCAGTATTCTTGCTCAGTGTAAAACACAATATTAGAGGGATACGGAATACGAGATCCATTCAAACTCACTAGTACTTGTTATATCTTTATGAGAAACGACTTCATCCAATGAATGAGGTCTATATTTCTCTACCCTGTAAATTGTGAAATTGTGGGAAGGTACATTACGAGTCAGCACATTGCCTTCATTTGGCTCAGCTGAAATACAAAAATAAAAGAGGCTCTTTCCCCACAGATCCCTAAAGTTTATTGATCATTTCATTGATCATTGGATCTTCCTCGTCCCAAGTCCTCTGATCATTTCGCCAAGTAACATCTGCAAAGGAACTTACCATGGTAATCCTTCTCTATCATTGAAAGCTTTGATCTCAGCATCACTTAATACCTTCGTATCGTCTCCGTCTGCTTCTTTTGATTTCCCTTTTGCATTTGCCATCAACGCTGCCATTGCATTTGCCGGTTTGGTCGCTGCTGCTGCTGCTGCCGTCGTGACAGGTTGGTCGATCTGCATGGGTTCGGACATCCTGGGCCTATCGATGGAGGTAAGGGAGGTCAGGGAGGGAAGGGAAGGGAAGGGAAGGAAGGGATTCAGCTATAATTAGCGGAGCAAAGGTGTTCCTTGAGACTGAAAAGTGAAAGTCCTAGTCGGTATCGTGGTATAGAGTGGTTGGATAGGTTGCAGAAGATAGATGGTGAGACAGGTGATAAAGTCGACAAACAGTATTATCGAGGAACTACTCGTAGACAACATATTGATGAAATCTCAATCATGTATATCGACGCGTCTGACCATATCGATTTGTTTAGGCGCACGTCATTGCCGCCTTGCATGATAGATGCGCATGCCTAAAATGAAACTTCACTTGCTATCGTCACATCTTCAGACCTCATGCATTCCCTCATCCCATTGCATGTGCGGAATTGATTTGACCATCGTTTCGTTCATGATGATAATCTATGTACAAGCAAGAAAAAGGGAATGTTGTATACAGTATGAGAGAATAACAAACGGTGCCACTGGTTGCTGCACAGAGAAATGGGATATATATACATACAGAAAGTAATCTTTCATGTCAGGTATCAACACTGCTTCTGCCTTCTCACTTCTTCTCTGCCACTATAAGAGGCGTCTCAATCCAAAGCCATGTCCACAATCTGGCTTTTTTGTTTTCTCATTTTCCGATCCGCATTCATTACTCGTCTCCAATTTCTCTTCTCTGCAATTGAAAACTATTCACCTACGCCTGTTCTACACGATCAATTGCTGAACTCCAATTAAACGCAGTCTGATTTCCTCATTCCCTCACACATCCCGTACCTTCCTCTCTCCCAACTGAATCCTCACCCATCTAAATAAATAATCACGCATTGTGTTCCCAATTAGCGACAGTATTCTGAATCCACTGTTTTAGGTTCCCCTCAAATTGATTGAGTGGATTGGTATTTGATTCCCTTTGTCTTTGACTCGCTCTTGTACATATAGTACAATGACATTCTCTTATGACATCCCTTGAATCCCACCATAACTTCTCTATCAATCGGGTTGTTTTAGGACCAAGATGCCATTCTTTTGATGAAGAATTGGATCTTGTGTTTGAATCTGGAGTGGAACTGGGTATTCCAGGTCCTGGAATAGGTATAAACGGCACTGATTTTTCATTTTTGATCATATACCTCTCCAGTATTTCTTCAGGTGATAACAACAATGATGATGGAGGTTTTAGTTCATTTGATCTTAAGGACGCTGAAGCGATTGATATCAAATCTGAAGAAGTCTCATCTTCCTCCATTTCTGTATAATCAGTTGCGACGCTTTCTTCTTCTTCGTCCACTGATGGCTGTTGGTCTTCATCGTCAACTCCATCTTCGTCATCGCTGTATTGCGGTGTGATGACCAAGCTTTTCTGTCCCGAAGCAGTGTCTACCACCGTCACGATTTGATGTTGTTTATCGGAATGGGAGATGTGCTTGGTGGAATCAGGAATATGATGTTCAATGTGCGTAACCACATTCGGCTGTTGAGCACTTTCGACCCATTCTTCAGTTTCGGGAGTGATGGGCATCGTCCCAATGGTGTCGCCACTGCTTTCTTCAGTTGCGGATCTTTCGAATAATTCTTCACTTGACTTCATTACCTCATCCATATCTACGTTTCCAACGAACTCAGGTCCCGCGTTAGGCCTTACAACGGGAGTCGGTGTCTCGGGTGCTGAAGAAACAGCTGTGACGATATCATCCGTTGACACTCTAGTTTGTTGATCCAAATCAAAATGTATCGGCGCAGGAGGAGTAAATGTCTTTTGTGATATATCGATATGATGAGGTTTAGGAGAAGGAGGTAGTTTTCTTTTCTTTCTCGTTGACGAACCATCACTTGGAGAATTATGATCACCGTGAGCTAGTGGTGTTGAAGGTGATAAGCAAGTTTCCTTCTTTGCCAAATAATCTACTTGATGTTCATTCTCTTCAGCAGTCGTTTTCCTTTTCCCCAATTTGGGTGATTCGTCCTCTGGACTAGCTCTTGAACGAGAAGAAGGATCAACTTGCTGGGGCAGAACTGCCTGAGTTGAAATCTCTGATGAAGGCGTGAAAGTGGTTGCTTTTATCCCGTAGTCAGCTAGTAATGGATGACTTGCGTCTTCATGGACAAGTTCGATTCTAGGTGAAGATTGTACTGTTTCTCGCTGTTGATGACCGATCGGCTTGACACGAACCTTCTCCGTAACGTTGATAGACTGTTCATTTGTGAGTGTAGCTTGCTTTGCTTCCAAGGTATCAATGAGAGAATTGGGCACCCATAACCTCCAATCGTTTAATTTAGTAATGACAGTTTGTACTGACCAAGTCGAGCAGATCTTTTCAGCTTCTTCATCGTCTCCCAGATAATCCGCTACTCGACCAGCTAACTCGTTCAAAGGTTCTTCTAAGACCTCAATCAATCTCTCCTCGAAAGCTCTGTCTAGTAGGATCAAGAGGGAGTCTGGTGGTAAGAAAGGATCGAAATTTCGATTGACATTCAATCTCATATCCATCAATCCAGCATGGTCTCGAAAGGCTTGTTCAGGTCGATAAGTTGGTTCGATATGGTTTTCGAAGGGATGTTTAGCATATGCACTGATGTAGTCGAATGAAACGTGATTATCGATACCGGGTGATGCGTCTTTTAGTGTCATGTCTTTTCTTCGAAGGGTGGCAACTTCATCCGACGGTGAGACCCAAAATCCAAATCGAATTCGGTCGGTGAGCCATTCGTTGATACTTCCGTCTTGCAGTTTCATTTGATACTGCAATATCAGCAAAGCGAGTCAGCTACAGTTTCACCCCTAGCTAGGTATGTAGCGATCACGCGACAGAATCAAGGTCGGAAATCGGGAGCTGTCGCTGTTTTGACAGAGTACAGGGTCTAAATGGCTTTCGCAATCTTTATCTGATGTATGCTTATACTTACCTTCATATTCAATCCAAGAGAATTTTCGATATCGTCCTGATCATCATCATCTTCATCTTCGGAGAACTCATCGTGTTCGTCCTCATTGGCAATAGCCATTGATCTTAAATGAGCTTTATATGATTTCAATCTGATATCTCTATTCCACTGATTGTATAATACTTGTAATTGTAATCGATCTTGATGTGTTTCTTCTCCATTAAATTCATTACCTTCCAATTCATATTTCTCTGATAATCTACTATACTTGATATTTTCATCGAGATCATCTTCCATCAAACCTCGATGATAAAATTCGTGTTTAAGTAATCGTTCGATACGCTGTAGCCGTATTGCTGTAGGTAACAAATCCTTGAATCTTGTGTGGTTGATTACCCATTGTAGTTCAACCACTTTTATAGCAGAATGAATTACGGTTGTACTTGAGTCTTCAACGTACATGTCGAAATTGGGATCAGAGGTCCATCGATCGGTTGATGTTAATGACCAACTTCCCTTCAAGTATCCTGGGACATGGTTTCTAGCACATTCATGGCTCAAAACCCTTTTGATCTGTTCTAACAACGAAGTATGCCTACATCCTTTGCAGACCAAACCATGTCTGGGTCGGTAGGATTGAGTCTCATCGGTATCCCTTTCTTGGCAAGGTAACAATCCTATCAAAATCGGAACTTGTGAAGTGAGTGGTGCAATACTTTCGCTTCCTCGTTCTTCTTTCCGTTGTAGGTTATTTCCACTAGAGAGGTCACGGTAGTTTTCAACTCCAGATTCTTTCATACAACCTGAACAGAAACTATAAAGATGTCGATCACAAGTAGGTGTGAGACTCAATCTACTAGTATGGGTGAGATGTCTCGCTACTGGTGCATGAGAACTTAGTCTGGAAGGGTGGTTCAATCGACATGCAAGGCATATACGGAGCGTTGTATTTCGAGCATGGTGGAAACGGGTCGGAAAGGATGGCAAGGGATTCGCTCTGTGATTCGAGTGGATACGTTGAAGGGGAGATAAATGTGATTCCAACGGATCGAGAAGGATACTGTATGATAACCAAAACGGATGGGAGTCGACTAAGAAGGAGGTCGAAATTGATCTCGTCAGCTTACAATCCTTCGATTATTTCATAGGACATGCAAATATTCCTAAAAACTCGTAATTGGCTGGATGACAGATCGGGAAGATGAAAGCACGGACGCAAAATGTACTGATATCTCTTAACTCACCTGCATCCTTCCAACCATGTCCTACCATTCTCAATTGGCACAATGATATCCTTTTTTGCACAGATCGAAGGATTTTTATCGATTCGGTTTTATCTTTCCAGACATTATAAAAATGGGTCGTTTCGTCAATGGCTGATTCGACGTAATATGAGAGTATCGATCTGGTCAAGTGAGGTCAGTTTTAGTCATGCTTTACGAGTGGTGACAGTTCATCAGAAGACTGAAAAGGGTGATCAGGGAAGACCGAAGCTTGAAAACACAAGGTTGAGGTATTTGCAAAGTGACTCACTGTAAGATGTTGATAGGTAGTTCATTCCATCCATGAATATCTTTACCTATTCCCAACCTTCTTTGACCCACGTCTCTTCCCACGACTTCCCTAAAGCGACTGCTCTTTCCTTCCACTGATGATCTTCGGTGTGCCCGCAACTCGATTTCGAACGATGACATTCGATCAGTATCATTAGGTTGAGATTGAGATTGAGCTGGTCGTCCAGTAGAGGAGAATGAGGATGGCATATTTTGAGCTAGGTAGATGCGATCCATGATGACTAGGTTTGCAAATGCAGAGACTGCTTCTCGCTGATGAGACTGAACGTCACACCTTGACTTGTTATATCGTCAACTCAAGTCATGTTCCGCCTGAAGTAAAACTAGAGGAGTGACATGAGATTGTTGGGCGAATGTGTCTTGCTGTGTGGTCGTCAGGGGGGTTTAAGAAGGTGAAGAGGAAAGAAGAAGGATTAGTTGATATGTTGAAAAGTAAATTTTCACGAGGAGGAAGAAGAGGTCAATGCACACACACACACACACACAGTTGACTACTTGACGCACGGATTCCTCTGCTACTAATAACAAAAGTTGACCACTCGTTGATTGGGATAACCAAACAAGAAAAAAAGTCAACACGTCATCACTTTTATATTGCCATATTCAGTAATATTCCATCCCATTATCAATGACGTTATCTCCCACCGTACCTGATTATGGGGAAGAAGAACAGATAAGCGACCGGCATAACCATCATGATATAAGATACAGTTTGATAATGCATAACGGAATGATATTATATAGAAGTGAATAAAATACATAATTGAATATTGATGACAGATGACATTTGTGTGTATCGGATGACATTGTCCTTGAGCGTGAATATGATTATAAATGAGGAGAGATGAGAACAGGAAACATTATAACAGGAGATCCGATAATTGTCCTCGTGAAAATCATCATGAAACAGACATAAGCCATGGATTATCCTCGAATCATCCGAGAAGGGATGTTGAATTACTCATTTAACATGTCCATGAACCATCGGGAGTTCCTGGTTCACCAATGTACTCGTATGGCCATTCACCATCACTACCTAGGCAGGTATCGACGGCTACAAGTTGATAACCTGCTTGTTGCAGTTTCCAAACGGAATTAGGTAAAACATCGGTGGAAGTAGTTTGAATCACAGAGTGTTCAAGAACGAGATGAGGATTGGGGTAGTCATCTAAACGATCCAATCAATGTCAGTCATTCATTTCTCTCTTCTCTCAATGGAGTAAAGCAATGTCTTGATGATAGAAACTCACTTTTCACACCGTCGAGTATGTTCTCAGAATAAGATACTGATGCACCGCTGGCATCTTCGGTATCATCGCTCCAAAGGAATGCCTCTAGAAACGGGGTAAAGGTAAGTCAGCGTCTGCTCTAACGTAATCGTCAAGTCGACTCACTCTTGTAACCTCTTTGAGCAAGAACTTGTAAAACCAAATCATTGTAACTTCCATAAGGAGGTCTGAAGTATAAAGGTTTAAGACCTAGAATCTTGATGAAAGCGTTTTCGACCTTTTCAAGCTCTACGAATATCAAACGAAATAATCAGCTCTGATATCCGGTTGAGATTCAACCTCTAAGAGGATCCACTCATTCCTGGTGATCACCGCGTAACAAGAATAAGATCCGACTTACCTTGGTTGATACCGGCTTCGTCAAGTGTGGTCAAATCGGCATGAGACCAAGTGTGTGATCCAAGTGTATGACCTCTGTAGATAGATGACATCTCGTCAGCTTATTTTGAACCGCATTCTCCCGGACGCATGAGAAGCGCAGATACGTACTGTGAGTGCAGGGCCCTAATTTGATCTACTCGATCATAAATACAGACATAGTTGTTTCCCTAAGAAATCGATACCATCAGCTCTGAATGGCGGTTTGAATGGGACAGAGCATATGAAGAGACAATGCAGATGAATGAACACTCACGTTGAGGAAGAATGTACCTTTTCCACCATTGAGATCATTCGCGACATCTTGTTCGTATTGATATGGTCCGTCTATAGTTACGTGACATCACGTCAGCTTAATTCCAGTTGTATAGACAACGAAAGATGGAAAAAAACAATCTACGTACCATCAAAAGTCAACGCGACTTGACCTTGAACATTACAATTATTGATGACTTGTAAACCATTTTGTCGGCTTGAAATGGGTGAAGCGTTGATACTTGCCAAAGCAGCCAAGACTGTAAAAGCTATTGCGAACATATCGAACGAATTGAATTTCTGCAGTAAGGATGTGAAGGATTAATACTAATACTGATAATTATGTGTATGTACACAGGCTTAAAATCTTATATGATGAAACGACTATATGACAGACAGGTCAATTGATTTGAGTGATTATAGAGTACGAAATGTGAATTGGAGAATGGAAGAAGAGAAAAGATAGATAGATACGTTGATTTTGTATGGTATTTATATTAACAGATTGCACTGACCCGCACATTCCCCACCCGAACACCTGGCATATTAATCATACTGATCATACACTCCATACGCTAATCATTCATACTTACTAAAGATGATAATGATGATGAGGAGGTGGTGACATGATGAAGAAGGAACCTATTTTGTTTTTACCCTTTTACCCTAACGAGAATGCGATGCGATGCGATATGCCCTTACTCGTCTAAACCTCTTTTCTTTCCCTTAAGAATTGATGTCGGTATTCTCTATCAACTACTGGTAATATCTTGTACAGGACAGAGTGGTGTACTTGTACCTCATTCAATGAAAGATGGATTCAGGATCAGTTCCAAGAACTACTCGTATTCCGAAAGATTGCTGTGCTGTGTACAAGATCACCAGTCCTCATTAGCTGTGTTCGATATCATCAAGCGGGCAATGTGAATGAACCTGATCAAAATGGGACCTATTATTATCACACCTGGAGTGCCCTCTTCACTGTTACTCTCTCTCTCTGTGTCTCTTCTCGGCGTACCGTAAGTCATAGAGAAGTGGGGAATGGGCGATGAAGTGTAATGACGAGTTCGTATGCCAAATATCATACCCCGTGGAGAGAGAGGAATGATGCATGATTGTACCTTAAACCTCGGATATGAGGAACGGCGTGTGATAGGCGTTTTTAATTCCGTCACTGCTACTGCCATTGCGGATGCTACTCAGGGCAAAAGTCCCTTAGGGATATGAACCAAATGCCCAGAGAGAGAAGGAGAGAAGGTAATATATGCAGTGAAGAGATGATGGTGGAGCGCGGATATGAGATATGAGAAAAAGCTGTGCTTTGTCGAATGGAATCTATTTTTACCCTTTCTCCAAAAAAACCTTGGAATCATAAAACCGGGTGGGCGCTTACAAGATCCGTTAGTTCTGTCTCATACTCGAGTATATACAAAAATTGGAGTCCCTTGAGGGTGGAATCAATTTCATCAAGTATACACCACTCTCACTCTCACTCTTTCCCTCTGCCAGTATTTGGCTTACGGCGTGGAACAGTGAGGAATCAGGAGTGTCATTTTTGTTGGAATACAATAATCATGACATCACTCGTATGAAACCCTCTTATCAGTTCAGTCGGGAGACTGTAGCCCCGGTGATAACCGTCCGTTGGGAAAGAATTGTTTGTCACATGCTATACCAGTGTCTACCATCCTGCATCCTGAACTAAGACGGCATCACTTGCTGTCCAACCTCGGTGAAGAGAGGATTCCATAAGAAGCGGTGCAAAGGTACAAAAACCCCTAATAAACGCTCTGTCCGGGATATGATATGGAATCACTCATATACGATTAGACGAGATCACGCAATTCGGTTCGTGGTGTGTCTCCCGAGGGAAACTAGTCTTAGTCAAAACCAAAAAACTTGTTTAGCACGGACCTGAAAATCTTTCAAGACAAAACTATGTTGGATCCCGCTTTACTAGTGGAAAACCCAGTGAACTTTACTTTCTGCCCTAGAGTATGAATAGTGGTCATTAATATTGGATCCGATATATCTGGCCCTTACATGTAAACGAGGGGGCAGGAATATCGCATTGCATATGCACCAGTGTCATGTGAGAAAGAGCAATACGAGGTTCGTCATTTGGGAGTACACGGACACGGTCAAAGTGAGTACATACATACCATATATCACTTGAGTTTGTGGTCGATATACAACAACAACAATAACGATGAAATACAAGTCAATATCCAAATCGGAGGGTTGATTTGTATCCTAATACTTCCTGTCCAGAGAGGATGCAGTAACCTTCTTCTTCGATACATCACGTTTCGCTCGCACGCTCGGCAACCTTATCGTCTCTTCTTCTTGGCTGAAACAGGTTTGGAAGAGTTTTTCGTGTCGGATGCAGAAGGTGATTTAAAGAAGTTCGTGATGGCCGGTTGCTGTTCAGATTTCACACAGAATATCAGTTCTTAGCTTTACTTTACGGGTATGTTACTCCATATTCAGAGTCAGGGGCATCCCACAGCAGGAAAAGAAATTAGATGAAAATCACTAACTTCTTTATCACCTGCATCTGTTGCTCTTCTTGTTACTTTAGTTTGATGTCCACCTCCACTTTTTTTAGGTCTATCAGTTTCTAGCTCTTGTTGATCGCCATCATCTGCTTCACGCTTTCTTTTGGTGTCGGGCTTGATTTCCTGTATCTCATCTTCATCTACTCTATCATCGCTCTCAACTTCCTTAATTACATGTTCTTCAACATTTACTGATCGTTTGTTTTCAGAGACATTGGGAGCATTTGAATCATCTCCTAAACCTTTTTCTTCATCTTGATTACTGATCTCACTTTTTATTCCCTCAGCTTCTCGTCTCACGTCTTTCGTGTTCGACCTAGTTTTCCTTTCGAATTTGCTCGGTGGAACTTTTTCAACTTTGGCGGAAATAACAGTGGAAGTGGAAGGGGAAGTGGAGGAAAGAGGGATCTCCTTTTTCACTCCTACTCCTGCTCCTGCTCCTGCTCCCGCAGATTTTGCAGGAGAGGCGAATTGTTTTTGAAAGAAACTTTTTATACCATCTTTCCTTTCTGATACAGGTTGAATAAACGTAGGTGAATTATTACCTATTTTACCTACTTCTGAAGGAACTGGGTAACTATGATTGCACCAAGTAATCAAATCAGCCTTGTTCTTCTCGTCGTCGTTCAAATAGTTGAAGATCAGAACCCAATTTCTATCTCGATTTTCATTTGGTCCAACTGACTGGGTGCAGATTTTGTTTGAATGATATTCGAAAGAACTTACCTCTCTAACCCTTCTTTGCTAGTAAGTAAATCCCCTGTACCACCTTTACCTTCTTTCCAACCTTGTTGTGTATCCAAATGGGATCCTGATCCTAAATCCGATTTCGATCCTAATTCACCTAGATCCAACCAACGATAGATATCTTCAGGGGATGATAAGATGACTGGCATACGATCATGTAACCATCTTAAATCTCTTGAAGGTTCAGTAGTTAATATTGTATATGTACTTAATGGTATTGGATTACCAGTTGGATATCCATCGAACTTGTCTCTATTCTTCTCTTGATCTTTCTCGGTATCATCTTCTAAACCATCTTGATGGTGATGTTGATGTTGAAGTTGATATTTAGATTGAACAGGTTCAACATAGTTCACGATATCAAATAATCCTGCGAAAAATAATATACCTGGATTTTCTACTGTTTCACCTTTTGATTCATCGATTGGTAATCTAGTAAAATGTGCTATCTTGCTTGATGATTTTTTCATCCATTCGTAGTATCTACAACGGCAACAGCAACAGCCACAAACCGAGTTCGTTAATTTCATTCCCTTTTCACTATAATTTAAACGACTCACCCTTGAGCCGGTATTATACACCTCTTATGAGCTTTCAAAGCATGCCACATCCCACCTGATGATGCATCTCTTTCGTCTCGCATAATCAGCCCCAGACTTTCCTCACTTTCCCTCAGAGAAGATACAATGAACTCACAACAGACCTTCGGATCTAGCGTTGATGGTATTTAACGGACCTGTTGGAGGATGTTTTGTCCAATGAGGTACTAATCCCCATTGCCTGTTAGATCTTCCATCAGCTATTGTCCTCTCTCCAGGATGAGATAGTTGATGTACATAGTTTCTATCATTGCTTCGTTGGGTGAAGTTGGATCTCGTCGAATTACAGGAGCTCTAGAACGAGGAGCTATATTATAGCTATTCATTCATGATTGATCAAAGAAATCAGCTATACGCTTGATAAAAGGGATAACAGCGATAATCTCGAAAGTAGATCGACAGAGTGAGAGGACATGAACTCACTTCCCACCTCTATTATCTTGTGGTCTTTCCCATCTGGGTCTACCATTCTGGAATAATCGAGGTAATCGAGCTTCTAGCGAATCGTACAGTTCTTCATTGGACAGTGCCAGTGCGTATCTACCACACATCTCGTCGGCAGACACTTGCTATCGATGTTATAGTGCTATGATAGAAGGTAGACCTTTGCCTTCCTCCTCGCTATCATCTGATGTCTTGAGAATACCATCATATACCATATATACATAACAAAAGTTAGTCACTCAGTTGAACTGTGTATATCGATCGTAAACATTACATTACGTCATCTGTTAATGGGATGCCATGACACGGAGATCAGCGTCAATCTCCGCCTTTTGCTATTATGAATTATAAAACAACAATGTTCGTTGAAACGCGTCAAAAGTCAAAATAAAAGAGAGATTGATAGACGAAAGAGAAGAAGAAGAAGGTGTTCGAAGAACAATCAGTCACAAGCAACTCCTGCTCCAAAGAGTCAGATAGAAGAACAGAGCATGCCCATCAAGATTCCTACTTCCCCTTTCATCGTCACACAAGGGAAAGAGTTGAAAGTTGGTTCTCAGTATGTCATACAAAGAGACGGACACCCACCTCGTGAGTTCTGTCGCTCAATCAGCATGCTCCCTATCAGCATGAATCAGCATGCTCCCTATCAGCATGAATCAACATTGTATGCTGACTAACTCATATCATTCGGTATCTTATCTGACATGTCAGGTATCGCTACTATACTGGACACGAGGTTGAGCAAAAATGAAAATGGATTGAAAGAAGCTTATATATCATTTCTGGGTCAAGATAAAAGATTAGATATATGGATCAAGGAGAGTCAGGTAGGAGAAGAAGTGAATCAGCTTGTAACTTCAGAAGCAGGGCCGTCGAGACTACCTGCTCTGAATGATCGAGTAAGTCGTCAATCCGCGAGGTATTCATCTACTCTTCCTTTGTATAATCCTGTCAGAACGGCCTCCCTCAGGATGTAGATCTCTCAGTTAATTCTCCAAGCAGCTGACAAAGGTATAAACCTGTTTCATCGTTGACAGTCAGATCACATAATCGAAAATGAAGCTGGCCCATCTACAATTTCGAGCAATGATAAAATCAAAGATAAAGATGGTGATTTGGATCAAATCAAAGATCGAAAGAAAAGATCAGATAAATCACCTAGACCAAGGAGTGAAGCTTCGACTCCTGAACGAGAACATGCCGCTATGACAAGAGTAAGGAATTTCGAGGATGTTAGATTTGGTGAATATCTCATTAAGACTTGGTGAGTCTTTTTAGCCTTTCCGGAGGAGGTCTTTTCTCCTTCTCCTTACTCCTCGTTTTCCTTCTCTTCATCCTCGTCTGTGTCCCTCCTCTTCATCCTTACCTTCATTTCGTGTATATTTCAAGCTCATATTCATTCCCATGAAAAAGGTACTACTCACCTTATCCATTACCGCTCAATGATCCTTCTCTTTCCCACGTTCCCAGCACACCACATCGACCAGAACCCCAAGTATCGTCTATATCATCATCGTCGTCATCGAACCCGTCCAAAAAACGTAGATTAGACATTGGAACTACCAAACATCCCGATAAAGAAAAGGAGAAAGAGAAAGATCCGACTGTGATTGGAATTGTCACTTCTCATAGACCGAATTTAAAACATAATAGAACGGTTAGTGAGATGTTCTCAGGTGTGGGCAAAGGGGGTGAAGGCGCCAGAGGTAGATTATGGGTTTGTGATGTGAGTAAATGAAAATGACATATCCCTCTGACAGAACGACAGACGATGGAGAATCAACTTGCTGATTGACATTTCATAGTTATGCTTCAAGTATATGAGGACTAGAACAGGTTGGGATAGACATACCGTATGTACATTATAGTATAACAGGTTCTTACATGTGCTCTATGAAGGAAACTGCACTGATACTGGAAATAATCACTTAGAGCTCTTGCGCGATGCTGCAACCACCAGGAAGGAAAGTATACCAAAGGGGAAGTTATACAATATGGGAAGTTGATGGAGCATATTCTACTGTAAGTGGATTTGTTTACTACATCATGATTACAATAAGCTGTTCGATCTTAACTCAAAGCGTATTTCCAATAAGTTCAATAGCTGATAATCCACCCCCACAGCTTTACTGTCAGAATCTCTCGTTGTTTGGCAAGTTGTTTATAGACCATAAAGTGAGTGAGGAATCCAGCTGATTCTCCGCATTCACTTGGACAACTTTACTGATATTGCATGGTTCTGATAGTCCGTGTTCTTTCACGTCGAGAACTTCTTGTTTTACGTATTATGTGATGCTGCGACAAGTAGGAGAGATCAAGTCATGGCTTTTTTCTCAAAGGTGAGTTGGAGATTTTGTCCATGTTGAGTCAAATTGTAGCTACGCATCATGAAATCAATTGCTTATGCGTAATCGATTGATTAGGAGAAACTATCCTATGACGATCATAATCTAGCTTGCATAGTTGCTTTCCCGCCTTTTCAAAATCGAGGATTTGGGAAATTACTCATTGAATTCAGTGAGTATCCTAATGTTTCGCTCTATGCTATCCCTCCGCTCATTCCCTGTTGTCTCCTCACAAACTCACTCCAGTTTCCGGTACAAGAACTAAAGCTAACTCGGCTGGTTTAAAGGTTATTACTTAACATATCATCCATCAACAAGACCACTCTCCTTATCACCAGGCACACCAGAACGTCCCCTATCAGATTTAGGGTTGAAAGGATATACAGCTTGTTGGATTTCGATAGTCTTGAGGTTTTTCAAAGATCTGTTATCTAATGCAGAACCTTTCAAATTATATGAGTCACCTAGAAAAATGGTAAAATCGCCAATAAAACCTATTCCACCTAAAAGCAAAGAATCGGAAGGAAGGGTATTGAGGATAAGAAAACCTATCAGTAGTGATGATGACAAGAATACAACATTATCAAGAGGAAAAGGTGAAAAAGTGATCATCAATGAGATAGGTACGTTCTGCATGTATGACTTGACCATACTTTTCCGTCACTTCCTGCCATGCGAATTTTGGGATTTGTTAAATAGCACAGGGAGCCAAGCTGATGATAAGTCCGAACTCATAAAATAGAAATCGTCAAGACTCCCATTGTCAGTCACAGAGGGCAATACTCGATCACATTGAATTTGATGGAAATTGCAAAAGCTGTTCATCTTAGAATCGATGATGTATCTTTCACTTTATCAGAGTTGGGTCTCCTATCACACAGAAGGGATATGACAAGGACAAGTAGTAGTGCAAGAAATGCAAGTGGGAATGTGGACGGAAATCGAAAAGAAAATGGGAATGGAGCAGCAAGTGGGGAAGAAGGGAAAAGGGATGAGACAGAAGGAGAATGGAAAGATATCGAGATAGTCATTTCGAGAGATATGATTGATGATTTATGGAAAAAATGGAATGTAAGAGATAAAGGTGTATTAGAAGAAGAGTATGTTTTGTTGTAGTTTTTATCAAAGTACAAAGTACTTAGTTTAGGTAGCTCCCAAACTTCAGAGACATGACAGATAACGGGGAAGGAATGCAGGATTGTGCATGTTAGTGGTGGAGAAGAGCAGTGAGACCGAAACCTTTAATGGTAACCCTTTGCACCTATGATCTTCCGAGAGCTGGAGTTTGAATGAGGTCTTTCTGTAAGTCATGAGGTTCAGTATATGTATGATCTTTCACTTTTAAGGTCATACAATTTTTAAAGAGAGAATTAAAGACCCAAAAATATGCATATTGCCCTAATTCCTACCAAACCCATTCATATACCTTCATTCGGCACATCATTCGATGGCGGCACTATCCCGATCCCACTACTCATTGGTACAGGTGCAAAAGCAGCACTGATGATCCTGAATGAAAGAAGTATACGATGAATGGTAAATATTATTCGAATTATCCTTGATATCCAACCTGATTTGGGTTGCTTGGAAGCTATTTACGCAAAGCGAAAAGATCAACACTTTTTCTCCTTATTCTTCCTTTGGCATGATGAGATCTGTTATCTGTTCTCTTCTTTTCTCCTTGGAAAAGGTGAGTATTGCAGTTCAATGAAACGAATGAAAACTCACATTTTATTCCGAGCGATTTCAATAGATGACTGAACTCGTCAATTACAGAAACCATTCCCGTTATTGATCCTATTACAGTGGGTGTATCTATTGTATTCGTAATTGTATGAGGAAGAAAAGGTATAATAGCTATTCTCCAAGCCAATAACCAGATTAAACCCACTTTGATCCATCTTCCAATGGACGATGAGATGAACTTTTGGGGTTCTTTCTCATTGGTTCTGTTATTTCGACGGCATAAATTGAGAACAAGGGATATCGATCCTGCTGATGCCGGTAGGATGTAGGCGAGAGCGAGACGAATGAGAGTCCGAGCAATATCAAGTGGTTTCGAATTTGGTAAAGATGAAATAGCTTCGACGGGGAAAAAGGAGAGCGAGAGAGGAAGGATGAATGCGTCTGGACGAGCCTGACGAAGAGTTACGTAAGGTGGAAGTAAGAGAGAGAGGATGAACGAGAAGAACAGCGGCAGGAGAGACATATGGGCAAGTCTAGAGGAAGGAACAGGAGATCTACAAAAGAGGCGAGGAGAGGAGACGAAGGAGAACAAGTTAAGAGTGATTGTCTACAGTATGACCGCGAGTGATTTCTTGAATTTTGAGTGGCAGAAAATCGATCGTTTCACAGTTACACAGTCACCAATAATCAAATAATAATATTTTGAAAGGATCTATATCGATAAGAGTCATGAAAGGTTTTTTGGCCAGATCGTTCCTTTCAACTAGTCCGATATCACAGTGATATGCAGAGTATAATGATCAAAGTGGTTGACTGGAAAATGATGATGATATGATCCGACTTTTCAATCTTTCCCAATTTCACATGACTTTAACCCCGGGCAATACGAGAAAACAGAATGAATTCCTTCATTCCTATCCCAACAGATGGGCAGATCCTCTCTGTTCTAAACAGCGGGCTACTAGATAAAAGTCCAAATGAGCTATTCGGATATCCTGTGAGTAATGAATCCCATTAAACCTTAATCGAGAATTCATCGTTGATATATACCCCTTCGAAAAAAGGCAATACAATTGAATACACTGTACCAATCCCTCGAAACGACGTTCGAATCTTTAGATGCTCGTCACATCACCGCTCTAGCCCAATCTCATTCTCCAGAGTTACTTGATTCTGAACACAAGGTCTCACTCAAATCCGTCAGAAAGGGTCAGAATAAAGATTACTGGATTGTATTTCAGCCTCTCTCCGAACTCGAACCTGATCACAATATCATCAACGCAGATTCACAGACATCGAGATCACAGAGACAACGATCAACTGATGATGAGAAGGTTTCAAATCACGACGATTATCGAGATGGTCCGAAAACAGTGGAACTACTATCGGACTTACCAGGAGGTGAAGGATATGATAAACAACCTAAATCATCTAGGAGAAAATTGTTTAATGCTTTGGGTCTGAAGAAAGTTCCTTCTTTCAGACATAAAGCTTCTGCGCCCGAGGTAGCTCATAAAGACATCTCAGTAAATGATAATCATGTCTCACAGCTGGATGAGAGAGATCTTCGTCAAGCACGAGACGACCATGTCAGCCAGAGGGGTGAAGGCAAGCCTCAAGATTGGCTGGAGGACACTAGACGATGGCAGAAGAAACCAGAAAGGAAAGGTACAGAATTCGATATTATAGCTTCCTATGATCATTCCGACGTTGAAGATGAAGGAGAAGATCAAGATAAGCACCAAGATGGAAACAAATACCAAGAACAAGGCAGACGTGCGATAGGACCAGATGACGGTCATGCTACTCATGATGTTAGAGGGATCGTCGCCCATCCGGCCAAGTCAGAAGATGATACCATGGAGACGAAGAAAATTGGTGAGAGTCCTAATTTTAGTGAAGCAGGAGAATATCACGGTACGTATAAGGTGAGAGATTCAAGAGATAAAATCGAGGATTTCCCAAAAGATAATACATCAAATCGTCACGACACATTTCCCAACTCCAGGTCGACGCAATATACTGACACGACTGAAGATCACTCATCAGACAACATATACAAAGTAGGTGATGATGACTCTTCCTCTTTAGAACAGTCTTCAGAATCTGACACGGATGATGGGCACTATGAAACAAAGAAAGCAAAGAAGATCATCATTCATGATCAGCATCGTGACGAGAATGATAAATCCGATCACGGCGAGACGATCGATGCGAAAAGTCGATCTCGACGAGAGGATATTCCAGAGAACAAGTCACAGCGTCAGATCTCTAGCGACGAAGGTGAAGACGTTGATAGCGATGTAGAAAGAGAAAGAGCATATCATACTCAAGCGGCCGAGAAGCAGGCGCGTAAACACCACTCCAGCTCCTCTATCCTCGAAACAGAAGATACACCTAGTGCCAGCCATAAAAGCGGACCTTCCTCCTCGTCCTCAGACAAGCAAAGGAAGCACAAAAGAAAAAGCAAGAGCAAACACCAAGAAGAGTCGCCCGATAGTGAAGATCCCCGGCATATCTCTAAGAACACACCGCCAACTCCATTCCTGGTGAAAGCTTTCGAAGATCTGCCGTTCGAACCTGATACTCGTATTGTAAGTATGATAATTTCCAGATTTTACCCCAGCTGCTGGTGGCTGAGTGTCATTGATGACTGGTTTGCAAATATAGTTCGATACCATGTCATGGCTTAAAGATAGGTGGCAGCTTGTTTTTGCCGAGTTATTAGCTGTTTTCGGTATGGTGTATATCATTCAAGCTACTGGGTTGTGATTCTCTCGTGACTCGATACTGTATGCAGTCTTTCGCGCCGAATTGTGTTGTATATAACGGAAAAGAAGGATGCGATGCATGTGATATCATTATCGTAAATTTCAAATATCTCTATGGGGAATCAACAAAATCTTAAAGCATCACCACTCCGATACCAGAGCTCTGTTTGAGGGATGTTGTTCTTTGACCACCGTCAATAGGTGCGCAACTCCAGTTGTACAAGTAGTCTGTAGTGGGATCCGTGATTAGCTTATTTGACATCTCTCCATATGATGCGGAAGGATGATCAGTGAAGCGATACTCACAATTGAGATAACCATCTCCCGGTCCGAACTGATAAGACAATGATGACGGTCAGCTAACGCACGTTTAAGAGATGCGGAGCAAGCTCACTTTTTGTTCTTGTAAAAACAAGTTATTATCCAAACAACTCAACCCGTTAAGTACGTCAAATCCAGCCTGTCAATTATCATCAATTTAGCC
Organism: Kwoniella shivajii; assembly: GCF_035658355.1. NCBI lineage: Eukaryota > Fungi > Basidiomycota > Tremellomycetes > Tremellales > Cryptococcaceae > Kwoniella > Kwoniella shivajii. The sequence continues at coordinate 1,967,709 of NC_085911.1, forward strand.
TCGAGCATGATACCTTTGTTATACAGATGATGAAACTGAACATACCGCTTTGGCGATACTTAACATATCGTTAGTCAAAGCATTCAATCTCTCCTCCAATTTCTTGTTTGCTTTGGCATCATGCGTAGCTGCGTCATCTGATGATCCACCAGCTGAGAAAATGACATCGGAAGCGTAATAGAAAAGATAAGCAGCGTTGAGAACATCATGTTTGGGGTGTTTCATTATTGTCGATGGAAGAGAATAGAACGACATGAAATCCGTTATCAAGTGTGTAGTTGGATCCTACAAGACGAGAAGAAATCGCCATCAGTTGAAGTATACTGAGTATATGATTTGAATTTAGGACAGCTGATGATTTGGGCAACTCACCTCGACAACATAAGACCACACGACTTGTTCAACCCTCTTACCACCTTCTTCTCTACCTTGACCAGATAAGAACCAATGTTCAACTTCCTCATCTTTACTAAACGTTTGAGCGACATCAAATCTGGATAAGTATTTTCGAAGCAAATTTCCAACTTGAGGTACATCTGCAGTATTCATTTCTCTAAATCCGGGTAAACGAGGATGAGGAGGAACAGAGTATGATTTGACCAATCGAGCAATTGTGTATCCTCTTGGTAAAGGTGAGAAACCGATATCTACTAATTTGGGTGGATTCAGGTTACGGTGCCAATACCTTTGCGGGAAGTGTTTCAGCTCAAGCACTAACATCCTCTTCTCAGACCCTGCGATGTAAAAATCGGAATTTGGGAGAGTACCTGAATTGAGCACATACCTGCATGTTCCTATAGGTGTAGGGATCACTACACCTCCAGTGTAGATAGCTTGCCAGACATTTTCCAAATTGACTCTTCTTGTCACCTCTTTAATTAATACAGGGGTCAATCGTTTCGATCGAAGTTTCTTATGTACACAGAGAAAATTGATGTCCGCAGCGTTAAAGGTCCTATAAATTTAGAATGAATCAGCCATACGACACAAAGCGAAAAGATTCTAGCATAGAGGTTACTCACTTTGATCTCACTCTGATCTCAATGTCGATACCGGAAATGAAAGCTATCAGTTTACCTGTTTTTTGAACTCGTACACCGATATGCCAATTTGCGTAATAGCCTGGAGCAGTCAATGCCCTACACATATGATTACAGGATTAGCTGTGAAACTCTTGCAGTCAATGTAGCCAAAGTAGGCGCCACATACCAAAGCAGAAACTCTTTCGAGTACTTGAATCTGAACATAGCCTCATCATCTTCTACGTAGTTTTCTGATAAAAGTTCATACACTTCCTTGCACTGAAACAGTGAATTGTCAGCTATGAATCTGAAATGAGGACCAGAGGTAATAGCTCACCTGTACTTCATTCTTAATGTCTATCAGGCTCCATACGAATCCTGAAGGTAACGTTCCTGGTTCTTGCTTGACATCTGACGGAGCTTTCAGATCGTCTATAGGACCTTCTTCGAGGATCGCTCGGGAAGACGATGTTGGGAATTGAGGTACAGGTTGTGTTTTCCAGAACTATAATCAACATCATGTTGTCAGCTCAAACGTCTTCTGTTAGTAACTAGAATATGAAAATGGACAAGAGCTTACTTACCTTATGTTCACCAAGATTCTTCGTGTTTGATTTATTTCCCAGTGCTAATTTACCATCTAATATCTTCATCAAATCAGCTGCTTTGAGAGCTTTCTGAATCTCCTCTACAATCCAGTAGGTCAGCTCTATTCGGAATGCATGTCAGGACAGCTGACATACCATCTGTAGCGGCAGAAGCTTCTTGAGGATCCATCTGTTCCCTAACAGCATCAATAACTTGTTGAGGTGCTTGTCCGGTAGTTATGTTCCTGTTCCCGGTTTAACGTTACAACGTATATCAGTATTCGTTAAAACGAAGTCGACAAGAAAGGGGGAATGCCAAAACACACTTCAACTTTTGAATAGCTTTTGAAGCTTTTCCCTTCTTCTTCTTCTTCTTTTTCTTCTTACCACCTTCACCACCTGCACCTTCGTTGGCACCTTCATCTTCTACACCATCTTCAGCACCTTCAGCACCTTCAGCATCGTCATCATCACTTTCATCTTCGGCAGCTGCATCTTCACCTAACTTTTGGAATTTCTCGAGGACTTGCGCTACTTCCGGTTGAGCTTCTGCTGGGATTGTTTGAGATGACGAAGTGGGATTGCCGACTGGAAGGGAGTCATCTTGCGGTACTGGCATCTTTGACGACAGTCTTCCTACCAGGAGAAGAGTAGATGGATTGTTGAGCGAAAACGAATGAATATCAGCAATATAATCGCTTTTATGGTTAAGTGGAAATGCATGTTACGTAAGTGAGGGTACCATATAAAAATCTCACCAAAACATGCATTAATGCTGTTTCGCGTTTCTCCTCTCTATCTTTGCTTTTCCTTCTTGTTCGTGTCTCTATCCTTACATCTCTTTCCAACTCGACTTCGCTGGACTCATTTGGATTCGTAACTTGATCCATTTGTCCTCTGAGAAGAGACCGAGGTTAACCGAACCGTTGATTCCTTGAAGTCTAGGAGTATTACCATATACTCCGCTCATTATGGCGTCCGATCTACCTCTTTCATCGACTACCACTTCCGAACTTCCTCAACCCACTGAAATTCCCGGAGGGTCAAGTTCGCCTGATGATGTCCGACGTCAAGTAGAGCAAGAACAGGCTCTTGCTGATGCTCAGAGAAAAGTTAGACAGCTGGAGGAAGAAGTGGAAAAGGTGAAGAGAGAGAAGAAGGATTTAGAAAGTGATAAAGATGGTGCTGGTGAGTCGACATTCATGCTTGTTATTAGTAATTTTCACAGAAGCACACATGCTGATCATTACGACATACATAAAGTATCCACAACGAATCAATTGCGAACCCAGCTTTCGGCACTCCAATCATCTCACCATAAATCGACTTCAGAATTATCGGTTCTTCAAACTAGGATAGATGTGAGATGTTTCCTGCTCCGACAATGAGTTATGGCTGACATAGAAATTTCAGGCTATTGAGAGAGAGAAGAAGGAGCTCTTTGAAGAGACAGAGAGATTACAACAACGGTCGAATAAAAACACTCGTATGTGATCTCGCTGCATGTTCTTGAATGAATCAAAGAGGGAACGCTGACGTGCTGGTGTAGAGGAATTATACTCTCTTCGTACTCAGAAATCCGAATCCTCCCAGAAGATTGCTCATCTTGACGTCGAGGTCTCTGAATTACGAATGACAACAGAGACTGCAAAAGTGAGCTTCTGATGCTGAAGTAGCCGTCCATATCAAGCTGACTGTCAAGTAGTTCAACGAGAAACGAAGTTCCCAAGCTCTCGACAGTGCTAGAGCTGAAATTCTGAATCTGAGTAAAGCTGTTGCCGATGTAGAGGAAAGGTTTGGTCGATATCGAGCTGAAAAGGTAAGCTCCACCATTCCTGTGTATGATAATGCTTCCAATCTTATGTAATTTATAGCAAGCGGAACAATCACAAAGTCGATCAGAACATGAAACACTCCTTACCCAATTGAGCACCATCGAAAACTCCTATCGTTCGCTCCAAAGAACATATAATGACCAATCTCAAAGACTTTCTGAAGCGCATGCCAATATTGCTACTCTCACTTCTGCAGCTGCTGCCAAAAAGGCATCGGTATCTATGGAATTCCATCAATTGATGGAGGAGAATCGAATATTGGAAAAGCGAGGCGAAGAAGCTAGGTCAACCGTAGCTGAACGAGAAGCAGAGCTTGAGAGAATGGCAGAATCATATGGAGAGAAAGAGAAGAACTGGGAAGAAAAGTGGAAGAAGGAAGAAAGAACGAGAAGAGTAGCAGAGAAAAGGGCAGAAGACCTAAAAGTGGTAGTAGAACGACTCGCTCTTGCTGGAGGAGAAGGAACGGATATCAGTCCCGCTGCTGCTCTTGCGGGTGGCATGAAAGCCAGCGGAAAAACATACACCCAATTCTACACTGATTATACTATCCAAGAAGGCAAGTTGAGGGCTGCGGAGAATGAAGTTGCCAGATTGACTGGACTTTTGGATGAGATTGGACAAGATATCGCTGAGAAGGTGAGTTACTTCAGCTGATAGCCTCTGAACATGGCTAATGTCATTTCCACCAGAAACCTCTACTTGACGAGCAGGCTGCTGAGCATGGTCGAGCCATTGAGAGGGCGAATGCTCTTGCCGCCGAACTTGCTTCTGTCATTACCACACGAGATGCACATGACACTCAAATCAAATCCCTCAATGCCTCCTCCATTCATCACCAAGAAGAAGTCACCTCGCTCCAGACTACCGTTGATGATCTTTCCCGTCAAGTCCAAGGACTACTTCGACAGATAGCACTTCGAGATGATCCTTCCCTTGCGGGAGTTTCGATGGATGGCAATTCTACTGTAGAAGGTGATATCATCACTGAACATTTACTAGAATTCCGATCCATTCGATCACTGCAAGAGCAAAATCAGAAACTTCTCAAACTCACCAGAACCCTCATGTCAAAATTGGATCAGAGAGAAATCAATAAAGCTTCAGCCGCTCAAGATGATTTGGACACAGGAGCTACACTTGATCAAGCGACAGAAACAATAAATAAATTACATACTCAACTGCTGGATGCTCAGAAAAAGATCAACGAAGCTACTAGAGAAAGAGATCTCTTCAGTAAATTACTTGCCAGAGGAGAAGGATTGAAATGGTCGCAGCAAACTTCAAGTGGACCTTTCGAGGATGGGGAAGCACCTCATCAACAGACCATCAACACTCTCCAAGCTGAATTGGATGTTGTCAAGAATAGAGCTGACGTGGAAATCAAGGAAGTCAAAGAGGATATCAGAGTAAAAGCTGAACAAGTCGGTGTGGCTGAAGTAGAAAGAGCAAAAGCTGAAGCGAAGGTTGGATTACTTGAAGGTGAGTGTGTGATACTGCTGCAGGAAAACCTTGGATAAATGTGACTGATCGATATCCGAGTAGAACAATCTCGGATGCTCAATGACGCAAACAATCTGCAAAAACAGGAGTACAGCAATCTCGAAATTCAATATAGGCAATTACAAGGCGCAATCTCCCAGGCTCATAATGAGCAGAGAAGCGTGAGTTGCACATGTCATCAGAAAGCAATTAAGCTGACCTGAGGTTTTCAGGCTCTTGAGCAAGTCGCTACTCGTCAAGCGGAGGCCGATAGGTTGAGGAATGAGACGGCAATGCTCAGAGCTGAGAAAGAGCAATGGAAGGTATGTCTACGTCTTCAGCGCAAATCAGACGTATTTCTAATGCTGTTCGCAGAGTACTGAAGCCCGATTACAATCTGACTTCGCACAAGTGCAATCAGAGCGAGTCAAACTGCAACAGCTCATTGATAACCTCAAGAATGTCGCCGGTGAAGCTGAACAAAGCCGAGTCGAGGAGAGAAGTCAACTTGAGAAGAGAATCGAGGAACTGCAACGCGAAGCGTAAGCTTTACAGATCTTTGTTGCATCATCGAGCTAATGATTTTTACAGTACTGCCCTTCGAGGACAGATTGAGCAGGCTCGTTCTGCCACCCAAGCCGCTGAGGCTAAAGTGGCAGATTTCGATTCCAGACTTGAAGCAGCTACTTCAGCAGTCCGAGCAGAGAAACAAGCTTCTGATGCACTGGCTGACACCAGATCCGAAGAAATCAAGACGCTTCAAGGTGAAGTTGAGAAACTCAAGTCTGAATCTGATAGTAGATACAGAATTGGTATCAACTGGAAACGAAGAGCCGATGCTCTCACCGAGAGTCAAACTAATACCACACAATCACATACAGAAGCTATCGCTGCGAAGGATAAGGAAATACAAGATGTCAACGAGAAAATCGAAGGTCTGAACAAGGAAATCGAAGGTCACAAAGTCAAAATTACTGATATCGAGAAAAAATTAGTGGAGAGTGAGAGAGTCAATGCATTGAAGGAGAATACTGTACAGAGATTACAATCAGAGCTTAACAAGGCACAGAGTGGTGCTGCTGTACCTGCGGCAGGTGACAAATCCGCCGAAGTGAGTGTGTGCCTATCCATGTGACAAAACCTTGTGCTAAAACGTAAAATAGCTGGCAACGTTGCAACAGAAGCTTGAAGAAACTCAGAAGGAACTCGAAACTGCTAAAACCCAAGCTGCTACCACCGTACCTGCGTCTGCTCCCCCGGCCACCACATCTACCGACGGAGGTGCATTGACTGAGGCCGAGAGAACAGAGCTGAACGCTAAAGTTGAGCAATTGCAAAAGGAGAAGGATGATGGCGATCAGGTGAGTTATCGCTTTCTGCGGTGCGTAAGTCGGGCTGACGACTGGAAATTAGCGATACGCCGATAACGTTACTCGAGTCAACCGAGTCAATGCTTCTCTCAAATCCAGAGTGGATCAGTTGACAGCTGAAAGGCAAACCGCCCAAAATAACGTCGACACACTACAAGCCAAAGTCACTGAGCTCGAAAAGAAGATTTCAGATCTCGAATCTGCTGGAGCTACTATCGCTACTGGTGGAGAAGGTACAACGGATCAAGCAAAGATTGACCAAGCAGTCAAAGCAGCTGTAACAGCCAGAGAAGCCGAACTCAACGCTGAACACTCCAAGTCGATGGCTGCAGTCTCCAATGGTTCTCCTCAACCCGACGCTTCAGCTCTACAAGCTAAAGAAGCAGAACTGAATGCTTCGTTCGAAACCAAAGTCTCTGAAGCTGTCAAATCTCAATCGACAACATTGCAAGCTGAATCTTCAAGATTGAAAGGACAAGTGGAAGAGTTGACGACAAAAGTCAAAGCATTAGAGAGACAAGTCAAAACTGCTGAAATTAGTAGGAAAACTTTGGAAAGACAAAAAGCTGAAGTTGAAAAGAAATTAGAAGCTGCTAACGGTGGTCCATCCAAGACTCCCAATACAACTACCACAACTGCAGTTGTAAGCCCTATCCCAGGTGGTGCGTTATCAGCGACTGCTGGCACGTTCAATCCAGCTACCGCGACATCTGTATTCCCTATACCGACTCCCCCAACCGCGACACCAGCAAGTACCACGGCTCATGGCAATGCACCAGTACCAATCACAACTGGAGAGACTGGAGCTGCACCTGTAGCAGGTGGTCCAGCTGTAAGAGGTGCACCCAAAGGAAAAGCGAAAGGTGTAGTCAGAGGTATAACAAGAGGTGGAGCGGCTACAAGGGGAAATTCGATTCTTAGCAGTGAGTTGAATCCCTTATCTTGCAAGCTATCCTCGAAGATTAACTGACCATTCCGAATCTGCAGCTGTGAATGCGACCCTGAATCAAGCAAGTACGGCCACTGTTCCCGCCGCTACTACTGCATCTGCCGGGCCTGCGAGTAGTGCGAACCCCACTTCACCTACTAGTGGCACGAAAAGACCATTAGAAGAAGGAGAAGTGACTCAAGAAGGAGATACAGCTACTCAGGGAGATATAATAGCTCGCATACAAGGAGGGGCAGCTGCAGGAGCGGGTGGAGAACGTGGGAGAGTGTTGAAGAGACCTAGAGCAGCTAAAGGCGCCAGAGCTGGAAGAAGGAGTAGTGCCGGTGGTTCAGCAGGAGGAGAAGGTGGATCCTCTCAGGGAGGCGAAGGTGGTGCCCCGACAAGTTGAGAATCGAATGATGTACATGAAAATTATTATGAATATTATTTTTTACGGAAGTTCAGACACATCAAGGGATCAATATGCTCAACAAGAAATCGCTTGGACGTTTATTTTGTATAACATGATCATTTCGTTGGACCTTGTTGCCGACAATTTGTGATAGTGACAATACGAGTACTGCCGAATGATCAACTCATAACTTAGGGTAATGACCGAACAACCATGATAAACACATGATTTGCTACGATAACGGCAGCTGCGTACCGGTATCAGGGGCATCGGTAAAGTTTATCTTTAGTAGAAAAGGTCAATCACGAAGGTTTGTACTTTTGTGTATCAATGTGAATTCTGTCCAATTTCTGTCTCTCATGAATGGCACATTTAGATGTAATCTGGATTTTACACTTCATGTGCGGAGGGAAAGATCGATTGATCGTTTGAGTCCATACCAAAGCCAAATACCGAATGGTATTGTCTTGCGAGCATTCCTCCATCGAAGCTAAGGGAGATGACCTAATAACCATAAAAAATACATGCAATCTCAATGGAATGACAATTTTCCGCTGAGAGAGCACGCATACCTGTATCAGGGCATCAATCGAGCTTATCTCTACTGGTCGTAATCATCATGGAGATGACGAGAAATTGTACGTTGAATTTGGTGTGCATTCTGCGGTTATCTGTCTCAGGAATGGCACATGCTGATGTGTTCTGGAACCCACTGTGCATCGACTATGCGTATGGGATATCTGTCCGTGTGTGTGTGAACATGCATGACAGACCAGATCTAATGATTGAGTGATGACAGATGACAGAATAATCCGGTTAACCATTGAGATAAGATACCGAGTGAAGCGAATCTAAGATGATGTCAGTTCACATCAAAATCCAATTGAAATACGGTACTTTCCTCATCCTTTTTTCTTTGTTGTCTCTTCATAGATATCCTTCCTTCCTTAGCGCTCAGATCGCAGAACACATCTTTGCTTTCAATTCTGCTCTCCGCAGTGACTGGGAAATCAAAGGCTCTAATTGCACAACATGACTAAACTTGCTATTCCCATAGAACTGTCACCTCCCTCTAAATGGGTGGGATTCGATGAGGCGCGCACCTTCCCAGAGACGACAACCTTGAGTGTCCACACTCATTTGTTGGATATTCGTGGAGTGAGTGTCGAATTCTGTTGGTCCTGATGATGATGGTGTGCAGCAACGATAGCTGGGGCGTTTCGTCCACTGATGTTTCGGCCGTACATTTTAGGGAAACTACGATGTGATGAATGATGCGGGAGAAGTCATACTTCGAGGCAAATGTCAATTCGCAAGTACCATATTAGGTGTAGATTGCAGTACGTCTTCCGAGAGTATGAGCATGAAGCAAGACAAGATTGCAGAATACTGACCTGCTCGTTCAATCCTGTATACATACAGCTTTGACAGATGCCAAGGGTGACTTCTTATTCAAGATGGACGACAGGGAGGCAGATGGTCATCTTAAAGGTTACGATCAAAAGGATAATGAGATTTTCTGGCTCGCCAGGACTGTCTTGTTCAAGGTGAAACCTTTGATCAAGGTGAAATCTGATTGTGAGCAAAATTGATCTATGAATGTTTTCAGTCGAATCAAAATCTGATTTTCAGCTTGCACCATCGAATGGCACGTAGCTATCGCACAGCACCCGGAGGGCCCACAAGGACTGTCTTTGGTTTTTGATAATCCCGCTAATCCAGTCGATATGGGAATGTCGGGAACCCACCAAGGCCTTGAACTCGTCCTGATCGGAAACGAATATGATCCATTGCATCGGGACAATTGGAGAGGCGAGAGCTATATCAGGACCAATAATGAAGTCATAGGATGGGTATCTTCAAAACCATTCCTAGCTCAAGAAGTAAGTCAAACCTTTACCCTTGATTGTGTTGCTGATGCCTCAGCTGAAAATTGGGTTGGCAGAGGACTGTAGTCATTACAAAGAATGTAGACTATACCCTAGTGTTAGCTTTGGTCATCGCTGTCGATGTCATGCATCCAGTGATTAGATAACAAGAAGATTTGTACTGTCCGATTAGCCGATTGCATGTTATGCTACAATGTCCGTATGACTTTGGGCGCAATTCAGTGTTCTCCTTCACTTCCTCACTGTGGATACTGCGAGTTTGATCTACTGATTGCCGCTAACAAGGCGCAATATCCGTATGTGACCGCTAAACGTTGGAATATCATCTCTATCTCAGTAAGATACAGACCTAAAACAAGGGACACAGGCAGCCGAAGGGATTGAAAACCTAGACGACGAATTGTATCAAGTGGAAGTGAATTTTACAGAACCTCAGATAATTAAGAGGTCGACCTCTGATCGGGCACGGGTATATGACTAGAATGTGTATGGAGCCTTTTTTTACAGGCATCCGTAATCCTTGCCTCTTCCGTCAGACCCCGATTTTCAGGTGTTCAGAATGCTGGAACACTTGATTGATGCTAACGATGGTTCATTTAGAAAAGTGGCACAATTGCTTGCGACGATGGATGACTTGGAAAAGTGGCCACATTCCGTGCACCAGTGCATAAAAGGAATCAATTACCCCGTTCGGTAATACGAGTACTCGTCAAATCAGAACTCTCAAGTCCTCGAACCCTTCTTTTTGTTTGTGAGATTGATCTTATTGCCTCCTTTACCATTCTTTCTCGAGCCAGCTTGACCCAATGATACGTATGAATAAGGATCAGGTCCATTATTACGTTTGATATCTCCACCAGCTCGCTATGGACAATGCAAACATGATTTAGCGAATCAACTTCTATTTCATCCTACTGCCCCGGACAAGAGATACTCACTTTAGCTTTGAATTCTTCTCCTAAACCCATGGCTTTCCTCTTCTTTCTCCTATCTTGCATTTTCCTTCCATCAATCTTCTTTTCTTCCTCATCGAACATTTCATTCATCTCCCTTTCATCTTCTCTTACTTTCTTTGTGTTCCTATTGAATTTCAAATTACCCTTTGAATCTCTGGTATGTCCGTCTACGGTATTTCTGGACATCATTACTCCACCGTCAGTCCTCGAAGACCCAGCTTGACCTTGGTTATCATCTGGATCGTTATCTTCTTGAATGACAAGTTTCCCTGTTTTATCAGTTTGGAAGTGGGAGGCATCTTGACCTGGTTTACGTTGTTTTCGTGCCGAAGGATCAGAGGCTACGCGAATGAATCATTCATCAGCTGAATGTCTATTATGGTGACTATACGTAATGGAATCGACTCACAGACAACACCACCTGCGATACTCCTACTCAATAAATCCATAGGTTCATCACCTTCGTTTCTTATATACCTAGTATCTTGCTTTGTGTTTTGTTTGCCTTTTCTATTTTGTTGTTGTTGTTGTTGCTGTTGTTGTCCTTTTCTACCTTTTTGAGTAGGTCTTGAATCTTCCTCATTATCGTCATCTGAGGAGATGTCTGATTCGGAATTGTAAAGAACATCATCGAATGCATTTCCAGTTGATTGACGTGGTTTCTGTGAAAGGGATGGAATTCAAATTAGCACGAATAACGATATAAGATAAATAGTCAAGTCCATGCAGAATGAAACAGAGGAAAAAGAATTCGCTACTTACCTGTTCACCATCTTCGTCTTCATCGTCTTTACCGTTCTTTCTCTTCTTTGCTCTTTCCTTTCTTCTCCTAATGCCATTAAGTACTTTCCTTTCTTCAGGCAATTCGGTAGAGTGTTTATATACTTCATCGAATCCAAATCTTCGTATCAACCTTTCGAAAATGTGTACAGTCTTCTGTTTGAAATGGTTTTTATGATCATGCACCCAGCCTAATAGAGCAGGAACCAATTGAGGTAAATGAGGTTGAAGGACTTCGAGAGGTAATGAGACTATTGTAACCTTAGAAAACCCAAGTGCTGATTTTATGATTTCTCGGTTTTTGGATGTGAGGAATACTGATAAAGTTGAGAGCAACTCGGACAAGGTTCGGTCGGATACGTCCTCTGCAGAGTATCACATGTTTAGCACAATGGATAAGTGGGTCGGTCGATACCCGTGGAGAACCCAAGGATGGCGTCGATTCTGTCCCAAGTAGATGGAATACAGCAACTCACCTTTGAATTCGAATATCAACCTAGACAACGCATTGATGGTTGCACTGATCATATGAGGTGTTGTCCCTGTTAATCCAGCAGCCACCATAGTAAGGTATTCCTCTGCATTTGCTTGAACTGGACCTATAAAGTGAGCGTGATTAGCTTTTTTTCCCCATATCTCTAATGATGATTGCACTCGTAATCTTCTTGAATAAATCAATATTTGATAAGAATGGGGTATAAGACTCACCAGTTTGATCCATATTCTCCTCATCTTCGCCCTCAGCTTCATCCTTTTGAACTCTTACTTCACCACCACTTGCCATTTTCTTACCCATGATAACTAATAAATCGAACCCTGCATCTCTTGCTCGTTCATTGACTTCTTTAGTACCCAAAACAGCTTCGGAAAGTAATTCAGGAATGATATGTAATGAGTCTTTTGGTAAACTCTCCACTAAAGCGGAAAGCAGTTGAAGTCGATCCTACAATGCGGGCGAATCAGCTTTTGCTCTCGTGATGATTGACTTAATTGATCAGATTGAATGTGTGAGACTTACTCTTTGAGCACCTGGACCAACACCTGCACCTGCTTCTCCCAACTTTTTGACAAATTCCTCCAAATTCTTGGATTTGTCCAATTTACCAGCTTCTAACAAACGTTTCAGTACACGATATGATTTCTTCTGGACAGTTGCATCTTTGTGCTCTAACATCGTTCCTTGACTCGCGGCGTTAAATAGCGCTTGTGATTGAGTAGGAGGTAAGTGAGGTACGAAGATGATCAAGAGGTCTAACATTGTGTGTGAGATTGGTGATGCTCCAGCTGAAGGTGGTTGAGTGGTATGTAGATTGGATGATAGATGAGTAGTAACAGTATTGTAAGTCTCGATGATATCCTAAAGAATATGACCATATTAGCTCATCAATTCCGTGGTGGACCGTTAGAAGCAATGACTCACACTCTCAGTCATGATTCCAACCCATAATCCAATGACTTCTCCTACCATACCCCTAGACTCTCTAGGTAGCTTACTGAAAACATTCAACAGAACGGATACCATATCTTTAGCTAAAGTCTTCAGGAAGTTCATGTTCTCAGCAGCGGAATTTTGATCAAGTCCAAATTGTTTTCGCAGTTCTTCAGGTGGAGAACCGGAGTTCAGTAATCTTTGTGTGGAAGAGACGAGCAATGAAAGACCTCGTAAGAGGGCAGTGAGTAGCAGTGGCTGGGTGTAAAGAAGGTTGGTGAGAAGTGACAGGAAGGGAGTAGTGAGGCCCTGTAAAACCATAATTGTCAGTTTCTGCTGTATATTCAAGGCTGGCTCTTGTTGATCCGTCCTCAACTTACGTCTTTCAGATCCCTTGGCATTTCACAGAAACCACTCCAACAATCCCAAATTTGAACAACAACTGTCTCCCAGACTTTGGCTTCTGCGGCTCTACCCCCATCTTCGGCTGAGACCTTTTTCTCGAATAAGCGCTCGGACAATGGTCTAAAGTATCCTGCAAAGTATGACAATTGATCGTTTGTCGTTCTTGATCGGATCAGAGGAAGCAAGTGTGCTCGACCAGGATAGGGAGTTGAGCCAGATCTGAAGAAAGGCGGGCATTAGTCATGAGACCGTACAATAAATGAAACGAATCGTATGAGATGGAAATGTGTACTCACGAATCAGGCTCGATGTTCAGTGGTAATCTTTCCAAAACCACTGGTACACCAATGACTTCAATAGCCATACCTATAACGTTATCCACACCTTCTTTATCCTCAAAGCCCCTTTGATGTCTCAGATCACCAACATCTTTGATGATATCCATCAACAATTCTTCGGCTGCAGTATGACCCCTTCCGGTCTCATCGACTTTAGCAAATTCGCCAGGTAGAACTCTTAATCTCAATCTTGATATCAAAGCTTGAAGTATGTTGAATAGATAGGGTAATCTCAAAGCGTGAGTGTTCATCGACTCAGTTATGGAATTGATCAATTTGTATAGGAAAGGAGTTTTTGACTTTTTTCTGGCTCCAGGGACGTTAGATCCTTGTCTTACATAAGTTACAGTTGATAAGATCGCTTCATCCGTGATACAATATCTTAAGATACCTTGTGATCCGATTGCTTCACTTGCTGATTGCAATACTGCTGGTGTTGTATTAGGTGATAGGAGGATATTATGAAAAATCAAGTTGAAAGCTTTAGGTAAATATGTGGGAAGTATGGTTGGATCTTGTAATGACATTTTGATGAGTGCCGATGTGATAGCGGATAGATATGTCGGTGTATCTGATACTTCAGGTGGAGAAGTAAGAAGCGAGTCTAGGATCGTTGGTAGATTTGTTAAAACAGAAGGTTTGGGTCCTGTCGCATCAACTGGAGGAGGTGAAAGCAATAGTGCAAGAAGTGAATAGATATGAGTAGTGAGATGTGGTAAAGGTGGTAATGAGAGTAGTAAACCACATAATGACGATAATTGCTAATCGACACGATGATCAGTAAAACGCTAATTATACACTCAAATCCTTCCATGCAGAGTCGAGTTGACTTACCTCGTCACCCCATACAGCAACCCAACCTCTTAAACCTTGAATGACCCATATAGCTCTTTTACCTTCCCCATCGTCACCATCTGCAAATCTGATTTTCTTGCTTTTGGCATTTCCGTTACCACCTGATTTGACTTCTTCTTCCAGTATAGCTACTACCCATTCTCTCGCTCTTGGTAGATAAGGATGAGAACCAGGAGTCAATTTGGGTGGGATAGGAGTGGTCAAAATCTTTCTTATACCTTCTTGAGCTGTATGTCTGACTTTAGGCCTTGGATCAAGATTCAATTCTAACAAATAGTTCCAAGCTTTTTTGAGGAGAGGTGAGGAGTTCAATTGATTGGAAGAAGGAAGTAACAATAACGAAGTTATTATTTGTATTAATGATCTTAAAGCTGGAGGATGTTCTAAAGAAGTTTCGAAGAGAGGTAAAATATTATCTAATATAGTTGTTATCTTTGATAATACGACTGAGCTAGAAGTTTCAGGTATGATGATAGCTAATAAATACAATGTAGCTGGTATTAATGCTCCTTGACCCATATTCTCACTTTCGGCCATCTCTTCATCGTCCCCTCTGCCGCCGTTGACGGAAGAAGTAGGAACTTGATCATTACATGCTTTCTCTAACACTTGTTGTAGAGAAGCGAAATAAGCAGTGGCTGAATGTGGTAGTTCATCCGTACCAAGTGTAAAGGAGATGGTTGATTCAATGGCAATTAGTAGTTGAGCTGGTTTCGATTGTTGAGGTAAAGTGGAATCTTTAAGTCTTCGTACATTATTCAACGCCGTCGCTAACGTAGCTGGCTCATTTAATGAAGCCATTTTGTAGCAGATGGTCGTATATCCTCTCGCCTCGACTGACTTGGTGTGTTATATGAGAGTACAAGTATAAATTACAATGATGATATCTTCTTTTGCCGCCTACGATACGAATCCTTGCAACTTTGCAACTAGCTGATCAACTTTTAAAATCTCGAGAGGTAATCTGCTGGGTCACGTGATAGGGATGGGTGGTCGCAGCCACATGCTGACCGCGTGTCTGTGAGTGTGTGCATGTACCATATGACGCGATCTGCCTCTTTCGGCAATTTCATCGGGATACTGTATCTCACTGACCACGTGTTTTGGTTTACAGTTGATACAAGTCAAGCCATTCACCATACAAAGTACACTGCACCACCGTACAGAAAAAAGAGTAAACAAATGGATACACCATAGAAAATAGAAAGAAAGAATCCCCCCCCCCCCACCACCATCACAACATTTACTCATCTCGCAATCGACTTTTCATCCATTCGATTCAATCAACATCTCGTTCACATCACATCACATCGCATACATCTATCCATCAAACGGTGAGTTTTACTTTCTATCGTAGTGGGCATTCGCGGGATTGAATACTCTAAAGGGGTGAAATCTATCACGAAGCCAGGGAGAAAGGGATGATACTTATTCCACCAACCCAAAGAGGAAAGATACCCAAAGAAGAAACAATAAATCCCACACATATATATATATGTAAACAAAAAATCAATCCCCCACCTCACTACCCCACTCCTCACCATCATCGTGATCGATGTCGCGGTAAGCAGTGACCCATGCATACATGGCAATTCAACCATCATCTTGCATGGGAAAACACAGTCTAATGAATGAGGTGATGTGAGATGTGAATGAGACGCTTTCGTAACCGTTGACAGTGTTTGGAGAAGGACGCGTTGTTGACATCACAAAATATCTTCGTCTTTGGACAAAATATCTTCGTCTTTGGAACCAAACAAAAACAACTCTTGACCCACTATCTTTCGTTGCGTTGTGACCTTGCTTCGATATCTCCTCGTCTGATGATCTTCCCATCAAGAGATATACGCTGACGAGTATAGTTTTACTTTCCATCACATCTTCCGTTGCCACCCACACAATCTCTTCATCAACGGATAAACCAATCATACCCACCACCGATCAAATCAATCTCTAATAGATACAAACCCATTTGACGTTACACGTATCGTTCTACTCACGACATCATAAACGCGATACATAACTCTTCATTGCCTTGTTGAAGTGAACCACACGGATTCATATAAACAAAAACGCGTGAATGAACGATTCTACTCATTCCCCATCGGATCCCTTTGCACCTCGACTTACACCCACATTCAACGCGACTCTGGCCCCTCCCACTCCTACCTCGACCAATACACCGAGAAGCGTGTCTATCACGATGGAAGATTACATCACAGACGGAGAGGAGAAAGATCTTGACCTTAATATGGTACACGACTTTGGTGGTGGCGAAGGGTTAGGTGTCGATATGAGAGATTTCACAAATCACGTCGATGAACATGATGATGCCAAAGATGGTGTTCTCGGTGAGTACAATCGATTTCTATTACATAGGCAATGTGCAAGGACGCCGGCTTACAACATGATGCCTCATTTTCTATATCCTTCTTAATCATTATGGGGACTCCTCTTCATCATCAACTCATATGAACATCACACACAATCAACAAACAAATCATCATTCTCTCGCTCATCGCGTATGTTATTTCCCCTTCGGTCCCTTTGGCTCGACATGATTTCAATTATCGAACAAAACGACACATCTGTTTGCTTCTTTGTCGTTCCACTCATTTCATGTTGACGTATTGTATTTCATGTTTTACCCTAATGTGTTCTCTGATCAACTCAAATCCCAATCATGATTGTTTGCCACTAAACAACAAACGCTCACCAACCCTTAATATCGTCCGGCTTTAATGGAATTACCTCAACGTCCCTCAATCTATCATTCCTGGTCTTTCATACGTGCTTTGTTGGATGCAGGTATCGCCACTCCTGTAGTTCCCAACGAACATCAGCTTACACCTCAGCCTCCAACGAGCGCAAGTGGAATGGACGATGTTCCGTCTTCAGCTGGAGTCAACGTAGATGATATGTTCCAAGCTGAAACCGGCTTAGACGGTGATGACGAGGATGAAGATGATGGAGGTGAGTTGACAACTAAGCTCATCAGTCCCCTTCCAAATATCTCCCACAATTCACTTAGGTGATATCCTTTGTACATCGCTGATCCGATCTTGATGTATAGATGTCACGGAAGGTCCATCAGGCAAGAGACAACGTTCTGAAGGAGGACCCAGCGGATTCACCTATGTCGAAAAAGACGGTGAACCCAGTAGACGGAAAATCAAGATTGAATACATAAATGATAAATCAAGAAGACACATTACCTTTTCCAAACGAAAAGCTGGTATCATGAAGAAAGTGAGTACGATTTTACAGTAGTTCCACCTATGCTTTCAACAATGCTGATTGCGTTGTACCTGCTAGGCATACGAATTATCAATCCTTACTGGTACACAAGTTTTACTGCTTGTCGTCTCTGAGACCGGCTTGGTTTATACTTTTACCACTACCAAACTTCAACCACTTGTTCAAAAAGCCGAAGGAAAGAGTTTGATTCAGGTGAGTTTACTTTCTGTTGAAAAGTTGTGTAGCTTCTATGTTTGCCTCTGTTATGCAGAACATTTAGCTAATCGGACTTGTCCAAGGCATGCCTCAACGCCCCTGACGGGTTTGGACCTGACGGGCAACCACTCGGTGGTCCGGTCGCGCCCACAAAAGCTAAGAACGGTGGACTTGCGATCCGACCTCACAAACTCACCGCAGCGGCATCAGCAGCAATGGCAGCTTCTGCTCAAGCAGCATCTGATGAACATGCTTCTCATGGTGGTCAACAATCTCAACAGAGTATCAACCAAGCACAAGCACAAGCACAAGCACAAGCACAACAAGCGCAAGCGCACGCCCAGGCACAAGCTGATGCTGCAGCATCGATAGGTCAGGGCACACCTGCTGCATCTCGACCGAAGAAAAGAATGCCAAGTAAGAAAAGACAAGCTTCTTCAGCAGCCGCAGCAGCATCGAGCCAACAACCTGTTTTACCTGAATTGGATATTCCTCCCGTACCCCAAATCCCTGATATACATAGACAACAAAGCCCTCATACGCAACACCCTTCTTCGGGTGGTTTGATTGACCCTTCGTTACATTCACCCTTATCAGCTGGTTTCCACATCCCACCTGAATATCAACAAGGTGGTCAACAACAACATCCAGGTGGTTTGAGTCCTAATCCACATCACGCACAACATCAACAACATCATCATCAACAACAACAACATCAACAGCAACAGCAACATTATTATCCACCGCCACCAGATGGATATCCATATTACGCTCCACCACCTCAACATCAAGGTCATCCAGGTTATATGAACATACATCATCATCAGATGTTTCAACAGCAACAACAACAACCTCATTTGAGGGGTTGATGATCACATCAAGGGCCAGGACGTGGAGGGTGGTGTAGACGATGATAATGGTTTGTTGCTTTGTTCATTTTAGTGGAAGGACTTTTTTGTCTCCTCAATTTGTTGTGTTCTTGATGGTGTAAGGAAGTATACACGGTGTTTTCGTTTTCTATTTTTTATCCCCTTTTCTTCTAATAAACATGGTTGAATATCGTCCTCGACAACGAGCGATAAATCACGTTTGTTATACATATATGTTCGTTTGGTTTCCGGGTGATTACTAGTAGAGTTCTCACTATAAATGTAATACCACCCTTCATACAAAGTGTTGACAATGATACCATTATGCAATCAAGTATAGTTCAAGGTTGGTCCACTGGAAGATTCTTGCTTCGCAGTGTGATATCACACCTCAGCCCTGGTGATGATGCCACTATTGGAGAAGGAATTGAGTTATCTTTGAAGGAATTTGACGGTTGATCAGCTTCCTCTGGCTATGCATTGCATCTCTTGAGGCGGTTCTAATGTCATGCTCGCAACGAGTCAATAAGCCATCGTATACATATAGTATCCTACATAATCTGAATCGTCATTATCTGTTGTCATCATCGTTTCTCACCGTGATCGTCGTCATCGTCATCGTCGTCAATATGATTATATCGTTCAACGTTCACCATATTTCTACGGTGATCCAGATATATTCATGGATCTATTCACCTGAGTGATTAGGTCTGAGTACCAGTATCACTCTTGTTGGCAGAGGTTTGATTACCGGTACTCTGAGTGGTATCCGATTGTTTCTGAATTTGCCCACCGAGCGCTGAAGCTTTAGCGAAATTTCTGGCTGCGCTAAAAGTTACGCCAGCGCCTTGCGGGAAACCGGCTGAGAGCGCTTTCCAACTGTCACTATTGATTCGGTGAGAAAAACACGGTCAACTCAACTCGGGTGACTCTGGTATCTGAGAGCGAGAAAACGTCTATATTGATGAATGTGGAATGGATGGCAAATTCTTATATGTACATGACGATGATAGATGATGAGGTAAGTCAGTTAACTTACTTGACCGATTGGGAAGTGGTAGATGCACCAAAGACAGTAGCGATTGTTGATCTTATTTGTTGTTCTTGAGATGCATTGGAAGGATCCCAACTATCCTTTTCACTTGCACTGTATTATGTTGCACACGTGTTTTGTAATTGTTAGTAAGTTACACAGAATAATATGTTTAGAAAATAAGTGGTTTTTCCTCGAGCTCTGAAGAAACGGACTGCCACATGACATTGAGAAAGACGAAGGATAGATACGGTAATCGGGTCAAACTCACGTGCGGGGCATGGTGATCAGTTATGAGTTATTGGATAGACTAATTGGCTTTGATATAGATCTAAAGTAACTGAAGTACTGGAATGATGAGTTATTGATGAAATTGGTAACTTATATTTTATGGACTATTTCTTCGTCTATTTATACCTTTTTTTTCTTTCCCACACACAGATCGGTCTTCTTGTGAATTTGAACGTTGGGCGAGCCCATTGGGTCTTCTGATACGATGAGGTCAAATCTAATGAAAATCATCGACGATGATGAATAAAAGAGAGACCCGTAAATGAATCCTCCAGGTCAAGATGAAGAAGAGCAATTTAATGTACGAGTAATGAGAATCTTGAACCTCACAACTTCTTTTTCGTTTGATTCACTTTTTAATTATGGAGGTCTTCTTCCTTCTCATTAGAGGATCAAAATGACGATATCTATGACTGATAGAGACCACCCAATGCGCTTGGAACCTGTGCGGGTACATTGTGCGTCATACAAAGTCAAGTACGCGTTGAGGGTTACCTTCTCATCATAGTATTCGCCATATGTACAGTATTCTATCAAGGAAGGCTAAGTAATATATTACTATTCCTTTCTTCTTTCAAATTGCTTTTTGACTTTAGAGATTTAATGAGAACGCATTTGCATCGTTACAGTACTCACCCGCCATCTGCGCAGTACTCATATCTCACATAGGGAGGGTCCGCAATATGGCTTCCCTCCTTTTTTCGTCCAAATTGCTTTTTACTTTATGAATTAAATTACAACCCAATTGAACATGTATAATCTTATGATGCCCATAGTTGCTGTAGCAAAACGCATGTTCATCTCTGTTCTGGATTAAAATGATGCTACATATGTATTTCGTGAACATTCCATAACAAATTGTCCGAAGGCGAAGTGAACATTGCTCCTCTATCTTTGATAACAGATCTTCCACTAATCTATACCGATCAACATGGCACTTCCAATATTGCCTCAATAATCCTTTTCCACCTCCTAAGCGAGAGGCGCAATGAGAAGTCGACACTCGTGTTTTTAATCCTTCACATCCTCGTCCCAATAAAAGCCTTCCTCCGACCAGTCCAACATCCTCTTGGCTTTTGAACAATCGAATAGGCCTTGATTACCTCTTATCAATCCTCTAATCTTACCTTCTTTAACGATATCTGGATAATATTCATTCAGAAGATCCATCGTTGAGCGCTGTTGACATATGGTAGGAGCAACAATGAAGAAAGTTTCATGTGAACCTTCGTTGAATCTATTTGTCGGTGAAGTCAATCCTGCTAAACAAGCTCTTGAGACTGATAGAGAAGATACCCATCCCCACAGATCTTTCCTTTCTCCTCCTAATTCAATTAGTGATTTTCGATTGACAGATTCAGGTCTAACCACTCCATGGAAGCGTAAAGACGCTACTCGGAGTGAAGGATGTTTGCGAACGAATGAGTCAGATTGAAGTTCACAGAAACTGTTAAAAGTCCTATCAGTCATTCATGTATCGTAAGTGCACCCGGTGAGGAATTTATGGCTGCACTCACTACTTGCTCAGAGAATACGCATCTTCAGGTCGACAAGGATGTCTCTCATCCAAAGGCAAATAATCGAATGTGGTACTTTTCGAAAACACTATTGTAGCATGCATGATACTGTATCAGCTGAAAATGATACTCGACCAGTCAAGTAAAGAACGATCACTCACACATGCCAATAGCGTTGACACTTGAAGCCAATACGACTCTATTGATACCTAGTTCAGCAGCTATCGAAAGTGTGTTGTATGACATGGATACATTTGCGTTATGAACTTCCTGTAGTTTTGCGAAGGAGGTTTGAGGGAGATCGGACTAAATTAGCTTTTATCCTTCTTAGAACCAGCTTTTTACAAGGAGAAGTTGGAAAGTTGCGAAAGTTGCGAATGAATCAAGTGAAGATCACTCACATTTTGTGACTTAGATCCACCGGTGATTGATCTACCATCTACATCAGGTCCATTTGGGATCATAGCTAAATGGACCAATGAATTACAATGTGATTCTTTACATGCTTTTTTGTAATCTTCATAATCAAGTGATGAGATTTGTTTATAAGTATATCCTTTTTCCGATAATTTCAAATGGTCAGGTAAGATTGTTGATTGATGATTTGGATCAACTATATCCATTGCCAAAACTGTATGACCTTGATCTAACGCTAATTCAACTAGACAAGTTCCTACTAATCCAGCAGATCCAGTGATCCCAATTACAAGTGGTGTTGTAACGCTATTGATACCGAATGTCGCGTTGATAGGTGAGGCAGAAGGTGTGTTGATTGGCGTGTATTCGGGCGTAGGAAGTGATCCTAGTGATTTTGGAGGGTCGATCATCATCTTCATTGGTTTGTTCTTGTGGTTCCAAAATACGATCAATACTATCGTTATCGCAGAATCTTGTGTTGAGGATGTTTCTATTAACCAACCTATACCAAAGACTTTTCTCAAGTGAATTTCGTCAAGATTTAACTCCCTTGGAAGGGAAGATCCTGTTTTCGTGTTCGCTTTCTGACTATCTGACTATAGTGATATACTTTCAATGACACACGAAGAACATGGAGGAAAGTGACAAGAGCGGATAAATCAACAAGTCGTACGTCGGGGATATAGTCTCCTTATATTTGATAGTAAGCTGATATTTCTTATCTTATGGGTTGACGACTCATATTTTTTCTGCCCCACTCAATTTAGAGTTCCCCCACTTATCTGTTCTTATTGATATATGACACAACGACAGCTTTTGCCGATAGCTGGGTGTGAAGGAGAACGGATTAGGGGATGTGTATGAAGGGTATGACTACTGTGGATGGTTCCATAGCTTGGGAAATGGAAAGTTCGTTTCGAGATGGATGAAACAGCAGATGAAATCGTCGACTATACACAAATCGATCGTTCATTCACGTATGATGTGTGTTACATCTTTGGGTTCCAACCAAAACCCCCCGAAAGAGGGTTTCATCATGTCGTGAGCATACACTACTAAATGCTTTTCGGCACATTCGCCTAACTAAAGTATGTCTGTCCCTCTGTATGCCGCTGTTACAGATAAGACCGATGTGCACATGTGTAGAATTTACATCTGGAGACCCCGATACACCGGCCGCGGATCACATCACATACATTACTAATTGATTGATTGATTGATTGATGGCCCTGGAATATGATGTAGAGATAGCCGATAACGTCGGCAACAGTCAAGCGGAGGTTGGGATGGCATGCACGTAGAAGGGATTTTTGTAGACGTATCCATACATCCCGTCGCATCAATACTCGAGTATGCATCCTACATCTCACACAGACATAGGCACGTCGTGAAACATCATATATACTAGAACAGTGTTTATCTCCTGTTATTTGTTACATGTGATCATCCATCCATCAATCAGTCAATCAATCAATCAACACTTCCTTAACCTTTCTCCTGGATTCCCATTCCCATTCCAATTTATTCTTCCGATAACCGAGCACTTACTGTCAATAGTTCGATCATCCCATTATACGTTCCTGCGCCCTCCTTGTGATACCCTATTCTTATACCGACAATAAACCCGGCAAAGATGTTTGAGGGATTCGAGCAGTTTCAAGTACCGGTTCATAGTCTATTCCTGAACAAGGAACTCGAGATCTTTTGCAGAAAGAAGGGTAATGGTAAGAAAGCTATTTTACTCTTACATGGATATCCACAGACCAGCCAGTGAGTGATATTTTCTCTCTCTATCTCACCCTCATTGCACTCCGTGCATGTCGTCATCTCTACACTATCTAAAGTCGTTTGTGTTCTGAAAAATGACGAGCCAAAGGAGATTGTTCCTAATTATGACGAATGTATTTTGCACAGTATATGGAACAAAATAGCACCGAAGCTGTCTGAGGAATATACGGTAGTAGCAACGGATTTGAGGGGTAAGTTTAGTACCCTTACGATGCAAATGGTAGGTCTATATTAATCTAATTCATTATTCCTAGGCTATGGACAATCATCTAAACCACCAGGATCAAAGAGTCATGAAGAATATTCTAAACGAGAGATGGCATCTGACCAAGTCCAAGTCATGTAAGTACTTGACTTCTCTTCACCATCCCATAACACCCAAAGTACGTTCAAAGCCCCCAGTCATCTTTCCCCTTGAATGATTCGCATCACATGATATAAAGCTAATTCATCGATATGGGACGTGATCAGGCAACATTTCGGTTATGATGAATTTTACATTATAGCTCATGATAGAGGTGCGAGGGTAGCACATAGATTAGCTTTGGATAATCCATCAAAAGTAAAAGGTATGATGTTGTTAGATATAGCTCCTACCCTATACATGTACGATAACACCGATATGGCATTTGTGAGTTTGATGTAAAGGTTTCGACGTGGGAGCTTCCATTCAGAAAGGAACGGAGTGATATCTTCTCACTCCGCTGACTGTGATAGATTTATAGGCTAAAGGATATTGGCATTGGTTCTTCCTTATTCAAGAGTCGCCTGGACCTGTGAGTTGAACTTCCTTCAAAACTTACCAAAGGAAAATGGCCGACTTATCAAAATATACCTGTCGTGACTGATATATAGGAGAATATGATCATGTCTGGACCCGAGCAATTTTGGCAAGCCATGGCGGGACGTCCTTCGCATCAAGGTGTCAATTGGTCCGAAGAAGATTTAAAGGAATATAAAAGTAAACTGTTTACTGAAGAAACAGTACATGCCGTGAGTAATGGAACCCAGTGACTTAGAATTCCTAAGCTGTAAGCTGAATACGTGGTATGGTGAAATAGTCATGTGAAGATTATAGAGCAGCCGCAACGATAGATCTAGAACATGACCGAGCCTCAAGCTCTTCAGGAGATAAGATATCCATACCTAAATTGGTGGTATTATGGGGTAAGAAAGGATTAATCGAATCCTATAACTCAGGAGATGTCGTTGGAGTCTGGAAAGAATGGATAAATTCATCTGTTACACAAATCAAAGGAAAAGGTGTGGATTCAGGGCATTATATTCCGGAAGAAAAATGGGATGATATTCTGGAAGAAAGTAAATGGTTGTTCGAAGAATAAGAGTAAGAAGCATACAGATTGATGAGGAACCTTCCAGCTGGCTGACATGTAGCGATTGTGACATGAAATGGTTATGGGAACATCTTGTGTGTAAATAGAATACACAGAATGAGCTCAAAAGTGGCGCAAAGCGAATGCATAACATACTAACTGTAAACCTCTGACTTCTCCATCTCCTTTGCCTCCACGATTTTTGACTTCTGACCTGCCTACCTACATGACATATAGAGTGAGCTTTAAAAAAGTATTGAATCGCCGTTTCGCTGCTCGCAACATTGCTTCTTATTTCGTCTTGAACACTGAAGATAGTTGACGTAAAAATCCAGGTTTCATAGAGGAAGTGGAACTAGCACCGGAGTTCTGAGAATTGTATGTTGCAGTAGTCTCTGATTTAGACAGCTGAAAATGCGATTGATCATGTCATCTACTTGATTTTGATTTGTAATCGAAACAATCTACTCACATGTGTTCCTTCGCTGTTGTTCTGGTTGTGGGTATCATCTTCGTTGGTGCCTTTGCTGGTGGTAGCATCATCTTTCTGCTATGATGAATCCCACGAGATTTCCAGGTTAATTGCATTGGCTTTCAAATCTTATGGGAAAGTAAGTGTATGGAGATACTCACAACGTGCTCAAATACGGGAAATGAGAAATATCCCTCGGCATTTGAGGGACTGTTGATCCGTCTAGGAGTACTGCTTTTTCGAGCGCTACCCGGTCGACTACTGGCAGCTGTTGAAGTCGATGGCATTATTTCCGGATTTGATGAATATTACTTTAGTCTGGATAAGAGGAAAGAAGAGTTTTCTTATCACTTAGAGGTGATTATAGTAACTTATAGCAGTAGAATATTGGATACTGATGTAGTGTTTCGCATTTCTTTATATGTTATTTTTTGAATGGAAAGGTTAACTCGTCCCCTCCCGACTGCAGCGGACAAGAAAGTCCCCTCTATACTCTGATCAGAACGGTCCCTCTCTCAAGCGAACGAATAAAGGATAACATGGACGAGTTGATTGGAAGCTTCAATTTTCATTTCAAATCATATCAACGTGATTCAGAACATATAAGTGATTTATTCAAGTACTCGCTTATCCCCTTGTTCCTTTGATGATTATTTGAGAATTGTCGGAATTCGATATGATGATACGCGTAAGAAGATTGAGCTCTTTGGTTAAGCTGAACATCGAAGTCCTTTGTTAGACAAAACGTTGTTCGTTGTTTTCATAAGATGAATGGACTCAGAGCAACCTCTGCTTTGCTCCAAGGCTGGACTGAAAGTCTTCGAATTCACTTATCTTCATTTTTAGGCGAGCTCATGTGAATCACAAGTTGTTTCATACTGTAAGCTTGCAATAACCTTTGTTGGGAATATCTCGGGAAATTTCTCATGCTATCTAACGCATGAGTACAAAACAACAGATTAAGCGAAAAATACTTGTAGACTTCCCATCCCATGAAATGGACTGAAGACTGTATTCTAAGTTATTGTCCCAGGAGCTTCTCGTCGATCAGAATTTGACCTTCTCTCCAACGGGCAGTGTGCTTCGAACGAGTGCAATTGGAAGAATGAACCAAAACTATATTCATGCATGATCCGAGATATCATGCATGATTCAATTTAACCTTTCAAGAAGTCGTATATACAAGAAGACCAACCTTTGCTACAAAAGACAACACCATCTAAAAAGTTCGGACATTGACATAGATCCGATTACGATAACACCGATGTGAACAGCGACCAGCGCCTTCACCTCATATATACTACTCACCGGATCTTCACTGAGGTCCTAAACTCGTGAACAAATACGAAACCCAAATTGGGAGTTCTTCAAAACCACAGGTTCAACTGCTCAGACTTGTACAGCCTGTTGTATTTGAGAATTGATAAAAGCGCTTCCTGCACCTCTACCTTCCACTAAACCTTTTGCTATTTCAGCTACTTCATCCATTTGTTCTTCTACTCCAGTTTGCATAGCGTTTGACATGACTTCTTTCAGCGTCAATCCTGAATTAGCCTCAAGTGTTTGAGTGACTAGTGTACGTGTTGAAGAGATTGTTGATGTAGAAGATCCCGGTAGGGTATTTAAGGTGGTGGTAGTAGTCGAAATGGAAGTAGATTGTGGAACATGTGATAGATGTTGTGAGAAAAGTGAAGGTTCAGCTGTGAAAGCAACACATCCACGTGATTAGCATTAATTATGATTCACTATCTTCCAAAGGCAATTTCGAGTAACTCACCACCTAGTGATTCTTTCACAGTTGCTTCTGCAGCTTGTCTCACAGCTACAGGATTCATTTCCATGATCACATTCCTTTCCATGACGGCTACACCTTCAGTCGCACCTGTACGAGCAGCGACTGCTAATTCAGATGTGATGAGAGCTGCTTCTTCTCTCGCGGCGGAAAACATGGTTCGTACGGCTGCCATGGGTATAGGTGGATTGAGTTGTTTACGAGATAAAATGATAAGTTGTAGGATTGGATGACTATGATGGCTGCTTAAGGTGGTCGAGTATCGGGATGATTGTGGGTCGCTGTGAAGTGATTATAGAATATACGTTATGGAAGAAAGAGAAGAAAAGAGAAAAGGTGATGTTAAAAGTCAATGAATGTTTTCAGGTGGCGATGAAGAGGCCGAGATTTGGGAATGAAACTTTGGTGGAGACGATCAGGCACCCTATGACGTTTTTGAGTCAGTCAGCTATAACTCCGACTTTGTAATGGGATGATTAGATATTTTGTAATGATATCATTGTTGAGGGGTGTTCAGCGTTGTAATGGGTGATTACAACTGCATTAGCCTTTCTACTGGATCTCCTTAATTATACTACTATACCTTCGCACACGCAACCACGTGATTTTGATTCCGTTCAAGCAGGATTCGTTCAGGTTTATTGTTGGCAACAGTGGGTTTTGACAAGCGTAATTCATCCAACTTTGTTTAAAGATGCGATTGTCTTCATGGCAGGAACTATATTGAACGAATCCAGTCACCATGTCATCCTCAGCATGGCCGCCAGAGCTGAAGTGAGCTTCTCGTCCTCTATCTCTCCACAGGCACCCAACTGACTGTGTCTTTGATAGAGCTTGGGTCCAACAATGTCTCGCCAAAGCAACGATCTCGAATAAGGATGCCGTCAATTCAGAACTGAAGCAGGTGGGTCATTCGTCCGCTTGTTTCTGATTCGATGTTGAGCGTAAATTCTGACATACTATGGCCTTGCAGATCTTGTTCAAAGCTCACGCTGATGGGTCGATCAATACTACGGATTGGACCAAAGTAGAACTTAATTCGTAAGTGATCATCATGCGTCTGCTTGCCCTAGTATCATCGTTATGTTTCGACGGCTGAAGATAAGGATCCCTTCGTAGCTTGAAAGCGCAAGCTCAACGGACAACTCATGTACCCGTACCTCCTCGAATAAATATAACGACCGCTTCATTTTCTACGCCCTTCACCGCAGCTCCAGCGAGCACCTCTTTCAATCCTTCAACTTATCTTTCGTCATCTGCCGCTGGTGGTCCAAGTTCTTCTTCAACAGCAACAAACACAACAACAGAGAAGAAAAAGAAGAAGAAGAAGTAAGCTACCTTTCCCTCATCTTATGATGTATTGATGTTCAGCTAACATGGGTTTAATATAGGAATGACGGGAGTGCTAAATCATCTTTCCCTACACCGTATCATTTCATTTCTTCAGCAGAAGAACAGGAAGCACTTGCTAAACGAGCAGCCAGATTTCAAAAGCCTTCCACATCGGCAACTTCTTCATCGATGGCTGGGGGCGTTGGACGGTGGTTCGATGGTGGTGACGAAGAAGGTTCATTGAATGCGTCAGGATTGGTCCCTGGGCAGGTAGGTAAAAGGAAAATGAGAGGTAAAGGTGGTTTGGGCTATAGTGGTGATGAAGTGATGGAGGTCGATCCTGTAAGTTCAGCTTTTGACAAGGAGAGTTACTCAGCTGCATTGCGGTATGTGTACGAATTTTGAGAGCTGATGTAGAACTTGATATAGAACGTAATTGATTGGGATAAGCATACTATAAGAGGGACAAGTACTAAACTGGAAAAATCGTATTTACGACTAACATCTGTAAGTGAACTTGATCCAACTCTTATCAAAAACCTTTCGCCTCAGAACCTTAGATTCATGTACAAGCTTACTGATAAATCACTCTTTCGATTTTCAGGAGCCGAATCCAGCTGACGTTCGACCTCTTCAAATACTCAAACAAACCTTACAGTTGCTAAAAGGGAAATGGAGAGATAACCATAATTACGCATATGCGTTAGATCAATTCAAGAGTATGAGACAGGATCTGACAGTGAGCCCCTATTGCTGTTTGCGACTGATTTATATTCACTGCGCGAACCGTACTGATGATATCGATCCAGGTACAACGAATCAAGAACGATTTCACTGTCGAGGTATACGAAATCCACGCTCGTATTGCGTTAGAAGCGGTAAGCTAATCTAATGCCCACATTTTGAGCTCAGCTAACAACCTTTACAGAAGGATCTCGGTGAATACAATCAATGTCAAACTATGTTGCGTCAGTTGTATGAGTTAGGTATTAAAGGACACCCACAAGAATTCTTATCTTATCGAATCATGTATTTGCTACATACTAAGAACAGGAGTGGTAAGTAGTGTCTCGATTCTGTGCTCTTCGGATCGTTTTTGTTTTAATCTGCCTGAATCGCCTCGCTCAATCAGTGTGACTGACCTCATTTCACATCTACGTTAGATATGGCTGCTCTTTTGGCCCAACTGACCGCAGGCGAGAAATCCGATCCAGGAGTGAAGCATGCTCTAGACGTCCATGCTGCGTTAGCGACATCAAATTACGTTCGATTCTTTAGGTTGTTCGCCACCGCTCCGAATATGAGTGGATACATAATGGATCATTTTGTGGAAAGGGAAAGGATAGCTGCTTTAGCTATCATGTCGAAAGGGTACGTCAGGTCTCCGTAATACATTTCACCTCTTGAGACTGCAATTATATGCTGATGTAATTTGTGATCATAGATTCATGACTTTACCTCTCACTTACATCACTACCAGTCTAGCATTCGATTCAGAGGAAGAAGCAGATACATTCCTCTCAACTCACGATGCGGCGATTTATACTGCTCCCCAACCAGTCCAATCTAATAATCACTGGAAACCCATCAAGCCACCACCATTGCTCGAACGAATATGGGATTGTCGCAAAGCTCACGCGGCTTGCGCGAAGGGTATTGGCAAATATAGAGTGGTGGATCTAAAAGGTCAAGTTGATTGAACACCCGATAGAAAATATCATGTCTCATTTCTCGTTTCCCTATCTTCTCAATTCGCATCACGTCATATCTGGACTAATCATAAGCAATCAACCTTTCTTCTATACGTGATCGGAGAGAAAGGCAATAAGCATAAACAAAGGTAATGTTGTTTCTTTTTCGTTTCGTCATCTTTCTTGCATCAACAATTTGTGTGGTGGACTCGTTCATGACGCCCACGTGATAAAAGTCTTCACCATCTTGGAAGGGTGAGCAATCACTCGGTGTGGAGGGAAGAGAAGAAGTCATCAATATCTTGTAGACACAACTTCATTGAACAATCGAAGTCTCATCAAATCAATGCATCGTATCCCCATTTTATGAATCCTGACCGGCGAAAGGATAGAGACCGACACAGATCGTTGTTCACCTGATGTATTTTCCAATGAGACTCTGTACCGTTCAGCGTCTTTGAGGATGATGAGGACACCTTCAAGTGCTTCTTCGATGACTGTTCATTTCTCTTCTCGTGTAGTGGCTTGTTAAAATTACGAATTCAATTCGAGATGATACTTCTTCACTCTATCAGTACAATCTTTTAGCCAAGCTGCGGTTTGTATGAGAGTGATTGAAATGACTGTTGCCTCTATCTTGAGATTCAAGTGAGATTGAATTATGACTCTACTGGATAATGGTATTTGTAACCAAAAGCAAGAAAATAACGAGTATCATCTCCAACACCAAAAACCCCAAAGTACGATATCTATCGGACATATTGAAAGGTTAGAGGAGATGAGAGTAACTCAGTCAAATCATCATCATCATCACCATCATATTGTCTTCCAATTAGCATTAGAAGAAGAATGGCATAGTCATCACATGAGCATACCTCATCAACCGTTAATTTGCATAATAATGGTAAGATACCTAGAACAATAATTAGAACTCATCTCGCACATAATTCAACCGTTTCAATTCCCATACCATGCCAAAGTTCTGTTTTGTTTGTTGACTATATATTCAAGGTGTATCTGTGTACCAAAATGATCTTGGTATTATTCTTGTCTTTTCTACTTGACCCGTACTCCTCTACTTGTCCATTCACATATCAAGGACAAAATAACCTCTTCTTCTCGAGTATAGTAATATCTATAATCTCCAGTCTAAAAGGTATCGATTAACGTGCATTATACTCCACCAAGGGACTTTCTAGCTTGTCTTCCTCTTTCTCTAGCTCTTCTCGCTGCCCTAACTAGATTATTCAGAGCGTTCTTCAATTTATCAGTTGATCGATTTATAAGATGTCTGTTTTTCACGCAAAAGAAAAAACGAACAGTATCAGCTTTCATGTTGATCTATCAATGTCGTATTCGTCTTTGTCGTCATAGAGACGGAAAATATAGACAATCTCTCTCACTCACTCATGAAGATCGTTCAAGAAACCTTGTTTTTCCTGAACAGGAACCACATGACCCGGTAACGAGCTTATTGATTCTATGAACCATTGTTCGACTTCTTGAGGAGGTAAAGAATTCGTTATTGCTCCTAGGATAATTTGAACTTGATCTAAACCATCTTCAGGGAAACCTTGCACGATCCCGCCCATTACTAGATCCACTAAGACCTTACCGTATTGAGCGAAGATGGGTTGGAGTTGCGAATGATGTTGAGCATGTAGCAGAGATTTGGAAAGTGTCGATAAAACATCAAGTGAGATCAATGTCGTTTCAGGTGCGGGACATGTAAGTGCCGATAAAGTATGCGAAAATGCAAGATGAATCAATGAAGATGAGAGAATTAGGTTCGGTATTGAAGTTAGATATGCCATGAAAAGATGGACGTAGTCGTCCATTACTAAACACAAAGGAAGGGAAGATAATGTCAGGTATGATTCTCGGATAAATTTCATGTACGATCTCTGAGAAGACTTACCATCAGGTATTTCTAGAGCTACTTTGGTTTGAAGTAGTTTCGCCATTGCAGTAGTAACACTTTCGAATGATCTTACTAACAATGAACCTAACGTTTCACCACCAGGTTGTTGAGCTGAATCACCGAATTTACCTGCTACTTTCCCTGTTATCCAGAGATAACTTGCGAATCCAGTTTGGTCAAATGCCAATGCCATTCTTTCCAGTACAGGTTGTATGACAGGTTCTAACGCTCTTGCCGGGAAAAACGCTAAACCCCTTCTTAATACAGTTCCTACTCTTTCTGAAATGTAATACAGTTTGGCATATCGAGCAAGTAGAGCATCGAGGATACCATAAACTGCTGATGCCGTTTGGAAACATGATTCAGGTACTGGATCCAGTGTTCTCACTACAGACAAAAAAGAATCAATTTGTTCCAATGAATCGGCGACTTTTTGGAGTGTCGGTTTATCAGCTTCTGAATCGGACGTGGCGACGGCCTGTATGCGTTGGATTAGAGGTTGACAGAATTGTTGCAATGCTTGAGCGGCTTGACCAGGTGACATAGAAGAAATGACATATCCAATAGCTTCACACACTTCTACCATATCAGCTTGATCCAATTTATCTCCTACAGAATTGATGAATCCATGAAGTTCAGGTAAGAACGGTACCAAATGTTGATTACAATCCTGACACATGAACTTCATAGCTTGAGCTGCCGCAGCTGAGACTTCTTCTTCGGCCATATCGAAACCTGCCGAGATATATTGCAATTGGAAAGCGAGATTGTCAGGATGTCGATCTATCCATTGAGTATAACGGGATATAACGAGAATAGCGGCATATCGAATCTTGGGATGATCTGGTAGTTTCGGTAACATATCCATTATATGAGGTAGTACTTCGTCATCATCTGGATCCACTTCTGCTCCCATACTTCTCATCGAAAACAGAGGTGCTTCGATCTCTTGCCATGAAGGTGAAGGTTTCCCCATTGCGTTGACGATAAGGTCATAGGACCGCCGCAGACATGTAGGAGCACCAAGAACATGACAACAATCCTTGAGCGTATCTCCCATTCTATGTCGGAATGTCCTAAACTCATCTCTCTCCTGAGCTGTTTGATGTTCGTTATCTCCTGGGAAATGCAAATGACCGATGATAACCGATTGCAAGTTCGCGTATATATCCAGTATAGGTTGCACCGAGGGATCAATGGGTTGTCGACCGAGAGTCATGGCGAGGGTGTACCAGAAGTAAAATGTGATGGGGACGATATCGAGATCGGGATAGGCGGCACATTCAGAGATGGCTTGTACGAGAGGTAACAGATCTTGAGGGTGTCGAACTATGAGATCCTTGTAACACTCTCCAGCCTCACATAAAATCCGACAATAACCTCGTATACGATCTGGATCTTCTTTATGAGTTTCCAATTCAGGTCGAAGAGCAATAACTCTCGGTACGATCTGCTGTACGACTTCTACGTTGTCCTCCACTTCTTGGGTTTCGTGTATCAGGTCACACAGTACATCCACAGCGGCGTCAAACAATTGATCTGATGCAAGAGCGTCGAAAGAAGCATTGAATAAAGGTGTTTGAGCAACTTGAGCGGCCATTACTTCTCCAGCTTGTAACCAGCTTCTCAGCGTCTCGAAAACCGATATTTGTATTTGAGTTGTAACGCCTAAATTAAGATCAGTCAGCCCATTTCTCGTGCTTCAGTTCATGTGACATTTCACGGAAAATCTCACCAGCTGCTTGTATATACATCGCCAGCACTCCAAGTACTTGCTCCGCCGATCCACTCACGAGAGAAGTCAACATCGCTCTCACTTCGTCATTCTGAGGTTGGGGTCAGCTCGATTTTGACGCCTTCACGATCTCTGTTGATGAGGACAGACTCACCGATAAGGGTATTCTGGGATTTCCAGCTTCTTCAGGTAAGGCTTTCAGGAATCCAAGTAATATTATCACTGTTGTTGGGTCTTTCCCAAATTGATCTATCATTCCTCCTACGGCATTATTCCATTCAGGCATCTGCAGTGCTAAATCCGATAAAGCTAAACATAACTGCGTAAGGACTGCTTTCGATCCTGAAGGTGCTGAAGGTTGACATAACGGTGCTAAAGATGATAAAAGGGAGTCACGAAGTGGAGGGAGCTGTTCCCGTGGTAATTGAGAGAGGTCGTATAGTATCTGTGAAATCGAATAAAGGAAGATCAAATATCTGTCAGCTATGAATCTTGAGAAGCATAAAACATAGAGAACACAGGTGGGTTTACTTTGAGATCCACTTGTAGGAGGAAAGGGTAAAAGTCTCCTCACAGTTTGCGAGACAAAGAAGGGAGTGACCTACTTTAGCACGCAAAGTTTGAGCTGAGAATAATCGACCTTCTAAAGGTGCCTCAGGTGAAGTCAACAATGTATGACAAATTTGCCATGCTTCGACCTAACACGACGACTTTATCCGTCAGTTTTACTCGTCCATTTTATGTGGAGCAGCAGTAGCAAATGATAATGGATCCTCACACTATGCTGAAATTCTTCTAACCATTCATTTGCTCTTTTCTTCGAAGCTGAGTCGGGATCATGATACAACGTTTGAAGAGCTTGCACGACTGACGCTGTAGCTTGATCTGCTGATGAGTTCGACATGCGGGGGGTACACTATGATATGAGAGAAGCGGGACAGAAGAGGAGAAGAGTCTTGAAGACTTGAGTCAAGTTGAATGTCGTTAGGCTTGACAATAGTCTATGGTCTGTTCAGAAAAGTCAAAATACAAAGTGGATATGTTGTCGAGGGGGGAAGACAAAAGTCACGGCGAACACCGCAACGCACGCGTCACCCACGCGACTGAGAAACTCGGCATTATAATACATCAAGGTGGACTGTGGCGTGCCTGGGATCGACACACTGCCAAAGGAGCGTTTCTCATACCACGAGATAGCAAAAGGGGTGTGTGTTTTTGTATTGAATTATGAATTATGGAATACATCAACAATCATCGGGCAACTTTCGCCATCTGAACACAGGAATACCAAATTTGAGCCAGAATCCAATTCGGTGTTTGCCTTTGGAAACGAGACATAATCGCGCTTTGTACAATTATAACTCACGTAACTTTGCACGTTAGATAGCATGCGTCGAGGGTTTTTGAACCATTGGCCCGCTTGCTAAGCAGGGCAATTGGTGATTAACGTATGTTAAACGAACTCGTTGCCAAAGCCCCTTTTCGATCTGTAAAAGTGAAAAAAGATCTTGCACGTTTATCACTTGCCGCATAACACTTTCACGAGCTGATGATGCCAGTTCTTCGAGGATGTTGGTGTCAGATCTCTTCTTCAGATCCTGTTGTTTCTTTATGTATGTATTTCCCAAGCGATACGAATAACCCTCAAATGGCCAAAGGCTATGCAAGGGGGAATACACTAATTCGGGGGGTTGTATGGTCTTCGGAGTATGTACATCAGGCACCCGGGAGATTTCAGAGTGACAGGAAAAAACCAAAAGTAAGGGAAAAAAAGGATGAGAGAGGGACAAAGCAGCAAGAAGTGAGAAGATCATCTTTGGTTTCCCACCATGCGGTACAACGTATGCAAGTTGTTTCCTTGGGAAGTCAGAGTCAGTGCTCTGTGCGAGATGGGGACGTTATTTATCATAATCAGCATGCATTTATGCTAAAAGAGCGCAACCAGGTTTGTAAAAGTGCTAGGTACTTGTCATATAATGCCCGGTTTTAGGAAATTGATGATGAATCTGACATTCTGGAGTTCTATCTTTTACAAGGATCATGTTTCTCTATCAAGATTTCCTTTTTCACTTACTTTTTCAAAATCGTATTCAACCATTTCGCGGATATAAGCTATCATTCACCGGTGATCATTAGGAAGCCAAGGCTTCAATAACAGAGTCTGTTATACATATCATCGAAAGATAGAAAGGTATACGGTACTCTAGTATATACATATATACATTATTCCAGGAAAGAGAGAAATAATATAAAAAGGGGGCCACCACAAAAAAAACAAAGCGACTAACTCAGGTTATCAAAGGAAAGGGGTTTCACTTTTATTTATAAACCATATGTATCCTTAACAAATCAATCTCATTTGATCAATACAATAATCCATTCTTCCATATCTCCCTTTTATCGATACTACTTTGATTGTCATCCATACGTTTTAGAGCTCTCTTTGTGTTGCGCATTGATACGTACTTGGTCAAATTAAACGACCCATACACCTGCATACAAGAAGGCAATAATCGGATGGATGGAACAAGGGTAAAGATCGATCAATTGTATGATCCACATCTACACACTACTTTTAATACTCAACACATACTCAATTTGAGCTCTTGATATTGATAAAACACTGTGTTCAGCAACTATGTCGGGTGGTGGAGACGAAAAGGGAAAGTCGAAGGCAAATGATGTCGTCGTGGTAGATTTCGCGCATCCAGGAAAATTGCCTCATGATAGAGTTAAAGAACCTCAGACACAGGAAGAATGGCACGAATTCATCACTAGGTGAGTTAACAATGCGCAAAAATATACTTGCACAAGAATATGGTTGTACCAATCGTAGCGTGATCTGACTTTATCCGTAATCCAGGTACTCACTGGGGGAATACAACGAAAGCTCTTTCGCAGATGACAGTCCAGCTACGCCGCCCAAACCTTCCCGAAATCCTTCGAATGCCTCTCAGCTACAAGTACCAAGTACTGTTGCAGAAATCTTGTCCTCCTCATCCACATCCCTGAGCTCGAGCCCAGGGATCAACCCTATTCTTTCCAGGCGAGGCAGCAATATTCGTGATTCCAGCGAGGAAGAATTGCAAGAGTATCACCCAGATACCTCAAATGCGGGACCATCAAATCAAGATCCAGAAATCCCAAACATAGACACAGATGAGCCTTTGAAGGTCCCGAAAGCATCGAGCCAGCGGTCCAAAGACAAGAAGAAGAATGTGAAAGACGATCAACCTTTGCCGCAAAATTTCATGACTGCCGAGAATATGCGTCAGTTAGGCTTGAAACAAAGGGATGATCGAGTCAAAGAAAGGGAAAAGGAAGAAGAACGCGGACACAGGGACGACGAAGAGGCATCCATAAAAGGGAGAACGAGACGTCGGCATAGAGATCATGCAGAGCTCGCTTCTGTTGGCAAGGCAATGTCAGGTGATTCATCTCAGGACGAAGTCGCACCACCGAAGAAAAGAGGACCTCGCAAACCACGTTCAAGAGGAAGTTGGTCACTCAGATCAAGATCACAACAAGGCTCAATGGTCAGGCCTGGTACTGGGCCTTCGCTTGATAACGCCCTTCTCGAGTCTGGAACCAACGACTCCACATCAGCCTCTGCTATTGACGTGACTTACGATCACACTCGAGAGCGTCAAAGGGTGAAGGATTTCTTTGAGCAGAACGGATATATGCCTGCTCCAAAACAAGCTCCCGAGGCCGCTAGAAGAAGGTTGAGAGTTATTCGAAGATTAGGTTTGGAGGACATTGACCCATATCATCGAGAGACGTTGGACCGTTTTACTCGACTAGCGACCACTGTATTCAAAACTTCTTCTGCGTTGATCAGTATTGTTTCCAAAGATCGTCAGATCTTCTTGTCGGAAGTAGGGATGGGGATCAAAGGGACCGGTCTCGACGTCTCATTTTGTTGTCATTCAATCATGTCATCAGCCACTGGAGAACAATGCATGGTGGTACCAGATGCCGCTAAGGATTGGAGATTCAAGCGGAATCCGTTAGTTCAAGAAGGTTCAGGCCCAGTACAGTTTTACGCTGGAGCTCCTCTCAAGGTTGGATCAGGAAGCAAGGCCGCCATCATCGGGAGTCTTTGCGTTCTGGATAACAAGCCTAGGACTTTCTCCAAAGACGACAAGCATCTACTAGCCGATTTAGCGGATTGTGTGGTCAGTGAACTGGAATTGATATACAGTCAGCAAGCGTCCGTGGAATCTGCCAAGCTTCATTCAATATCTGTCGAATTCCTCCGTCGATCACTGAAGCATCGACCAAACGAAAAGGCTGGCAGCCGAAAAGGCGGCACAGGAACCGGATCAGCATCTGAGGCCAAGAAAGGTAACGCTGCAACGTCCAGCACATCTTCCAGTGGTAAGCGAATCTCAGGAGCCGATGCTGCGCAGAATGACATCGATGTGGATATCTACGACGAAGCCTGTCGGGAGATCCGCAACGCTCTTGATGCTTATGCGGTAGCTGTTGTGGACCTCTCGCAGTTTCATCTTTTCTATCCGACATACCAAAATTCATCAACAGGAGGTGGATCATCCACAAGAGGGGGATCTTCCACTGCTCATACACGCAGCCAAAATACTGGGACTGCTGTGCAGTCTAGTTTTGGTGGTCGGACCGGCTCCGTTGCATCTAGTACTGTTCGAGGCGGTGACGAAGATGAAGCAGAAGCGTATTCGAAACCCTCCAACATCAAGCGTGCCAGGAAAACGTACGCGGTAACGGATCCTTTAGCTCCAAGTAGGACTCCACAAGTATTATTCATTCCTTCAAGGAGAAGATCAAATCCCAAGAAGAGGTATGGCTACACTGGCGATAGCGACTCAAACAAGGAAGGAATAGACGATGTAAGATCCATCTCCTTCGCAGGCATTCATGAGGTTGCCGTGCTAATGAGCCAAAGCAGTTGGCAGTTTTAGGTTACAGTTGTTCCGAAGATGGCTTCGCTTTCAACTTTACCTCTTCTCCGGCAGCCCGTAAAATAATATCTGATTTCATCGCTTCAAACGTGAAGACCAGGAAGGTCTGGTACACACGAGACGACAACGAAGGCATCGCTCAGTCAATCACCCATCTTATGCCTCCAGGAACCGAAACGTCTATGGCTATGCCTGTCTTTGGCTTCGACGGTCAGGTCAACTTTGCTGTGGTGGCTTGCTGGACCGACCCTCTCTACACTTATCCTGCCGGCGCAATGCAATTCGTGGAGACCATAGCAGGAAGTTTATTGGCATCGGTGATGAAAGAACGTCTACATCAGGCGGAGAGGGCTCAACTCAACTTTGCTGCTGCCGCTTCGCATGAACTTCGAACTCCTTTACATCAGATCAATGCTGCAGCGAGTCTACTACGAATGATTCTGCCTGGAATATTGGATACCCACGTTGAAGGACAGACGAACGCATTCCGAGAAGACAAAACCGAGGCTTTAGCGCAATTGGACATCATCGAAGCGAATGGCCTATCGCTCGGTGGTATCTTAGAAAACATCATCGATACTCTTGACATTGGTAAAATGGCATCAAAAACGGAACCGGCAGCGAGGCTACCTAATGGAACACCAGTACAGCCCGATTTAATGAAGCCGAATCCAGGAGGTACCGCCGTCCTGGCCGATTTGGGTGAGGTATTAGAAATGGTGGTGGACGATGCGATGATCATGGAAGCTAAGACCAGGAAAATGACGGGTGGTGCAGGCTTGGAACATGTAGAGGTCATACTAGAGGTGTTACCCAGAAATAGAGGTGGCTGGAAGATGTCATTCGATTCAGGCCCCCTGGCAAGAGCATTAGGTAAACTCGTGCACAATGCAGTCAAATTTACCGAAAAGTAAGTCTTCATACTTGTTTCGTTTCGTTCAGCCGGTTTGAGAAGAGTGATCGTCCCTTTCATTGCTAATGCACGTTATAGGGGACACGTTCATATAACTGTTCAGGATGTATCGCGAGATGTTGCATTACCAGGAGGGTATGACAATTCGATCAAGTTATCAACCATTTCCATCGATATTAAGGATACAGGTCGTGGTAGTGAGTGCGATATCCGATTTAAACCGGCTGGGCAAGTCTAATTGATATTATATCTTTCTTAGTGTCCGCCGATTTCTTAGAACGAGAAGTCCTTCAACCGTTCGCAAAGGAAGATGCTTTCACTCCCGGGTCTGGTCTAGGTCTAGGGTTAGCTCAACGTATGATCGAATTACTGGGCGGAAAACTCGCTATCGCCTCAACATTAGGCAAAGGCACGGTGGTCCATGTTGAAATTCCCGTTCATCTACTCAACGAAGATAATGATTCAGATCAAGATGTCATCGCAAAAAGCAACGAGACGGCTCCTGATCCAGTACTTCCAGAGCCTGTCAGACAAGATGGAATATATCTTATAGGATGGACAGAAGCTAAAAACCCCTCGTTGCGAAGAGTCGGGAAATCTTTGGCTAGACAACTGAAGTTACATTTCTGTCGAATTGTATCAGAAATCCATTACGCGAGTCTCATTGTCGTTCCTGATGGTGCTTTGTCAGACAGGAAGTTAGCAGAATTGTGTCGATCCGCTAGACCTGGTGTACAATTGATTGTCATAGGCAAAGATCAGTCACTTGAAACACTATCGTCGATCATTCGTGTCCCTTCCCCCATCGCCTCTCGAGATCAAGAAGATGCTGGACAACACGGTCACCATCATCAGTATCGACGGCCAAGTCCCACTAAATCTGGATCTTCTCCTGAGCAAAGTCCGGTATCCGGTCCTGACTCTGAATACCTCAAGACGGTAAAGACTATCCATGTTTCACGACCATTACGACCTTCAGTAATCAAACGTATTATGGAGCCTGCAAATCTACCTCCTATACCACGCGAAACCTATAAATCAGATGTAGTAGGAGGTGATGAGGCTAGGAACGAAGGTTCTTTGGTTGGTAGTGACCTTGCTGGCGACAATCCCAAGGAAGGGATTAGATCAAATCCTAGTGAACCGGAAGCGGCTAGGCAAGATATCGTATATTCTGATTCTAACGACGACGGAGAAAGACTTGTACCACAGCCGCGAAGGGGTTCAACGGCATTGTTCACCGGCACATTCTCACCCGAATCAATCCCGAGACCATCCAGACGTCCAAGCCACCACTCTCACCCTCATCATCATCATGGACATGTCCATCGAGCAAGTCAAAACGAGTCA
The DNA here is from genome assembly GCF_035658355.1 of Kwoniella shivajii. Lineage (NCBI taxonomy): Eukaryota > Fungi > Basidiomycota > Tremellomycetes > Tremellales > Cryptococcaceae > Kwoniella > Kwoniella shivajii. The sequence goes on from NC_085911.1 coordinate 2,008,842, forward strand.
GATGCATTTGAGGGCAATGACAAAAGTGCTGGTCCCGATCTTGGATATCTCTCGCAAAATTCCGACGGAATAGCTTCACTGACATCTGCCAGTGCGAGTGATTCATCGGAACTTGCGCTCCCACCGGGTTTGAAAGAGTTGAAAAGTAGTTCGCAAAACACGGTACAAGGATTAGATAACCAGAGCCTCGATGGGCTACCACTGAAAGGTCAGTCAAGGTTTCTGGGTCTTTCGAAGCTTCTTTGTGGGGTCTCACACTTTTGCTAATATTTGCGTTTTGCAACTCAGTCCTTGTCGTAGAAGATAATGCCATCAATAGGAAGATTTTGACCACGATGTTAAAGCGTACTGTGAGTGTCACTTCCGCTCTACCTCAAGTATTAAACCACTATCACAAATGCCAAGGGGTAATAATACCTTGCTGATCCCATAAATGACCCAGTCGTGCGAATATGTCGAAGCCGCAGATGGGTTCGAAGCTGTTGATCGATTCAGTTCATTCCATCCTGATCTGGTTCTCCTTGACATCACCATGCCAAGGAAAGACGGATTCGCGGCGGCAGCGGAGATGAGACAATTCGAATCCGCTTTTCTCGGTGAATCATCCGTCTCCTTGGAGGAAGTCATGAGAACCCTATCGATGTCTGCTTCATCAGGAACCGACAGTCATAATCGATTGGATTCAGGACCGTTATCACCTACAGGTAGCCAATCAGGTCAAAATTCAAGAAGAGCTAGAATTATCGCCGTAACTGCAATGTCAGCAGAACATCAACGTAGAAAAGGTTTAATCGAATCGGGTATCGACATGTGGATGGTTAAACCTATCGCAATGAGAGAATTAAGAGGGATAGTCGAAAACATGAAAAAGGAAAAATTAGGTTGGATCACTTCGGGTGGTTCAACCACTACCACTGAAATCGAAAGTGAAAGTGGTTCTTTGTTAAGAGGATGAAATCTCCCTTATTCTCCTGCTCCGCGGGAGCGGGATGAAACGACCATGATATGATAAAACGCAGGGTCTTCAAATGATGTTAAGGAGGTTCTCGTATTTTGACCTCATATTCTTTTAGCACATCTTCATTTTGGTTTTGTTGTCGATATGTTAAAACTAGAATCGACAGGTTCCTCTGCATTTCCCCTTTTTTACTTTCATAGATTTCTTTTCACTTATACTAACATAGATATTCAAGCACGAGGTTTTTGTGTTCTGTTTTCCATCTGTTTATTTTGGGATTCTTTGTATTTGGAGTATTGTTTTGTTGTTATATCGTATACATACATACATGAGTTTTTTCACGATATATAATCACACACATACACTTGTTCTTCCTCTTTCCTCCTCTCAAGCATAATGCATTCATGACATTTTCGATTCTTCTCATTCTTCATAACTGCGGTCGCCCATTCCATTAATCGATAGATTTCCGTTTTTCTTTTCTTTTCACTTTTTGTCCCATTGTTCACGGCGTCGATCGATACACCAGTAATTATGAGATGTGATTACGGATGTGATTACGAATCGACTTGATTCCTGCAGCTGCAAGACGTATGCATGAAGATCCCTGGTGATTATTATACTCTTCCCATACCTGAGACGATGGTGTGTGAACGTAATATTGCCTGATGCGGTTGTTTTTGTTTTTGATTTATCATTGCGAGGCGAATCCGACCCTTTCCCTCCCATTTCATAATCGGTCTGTTGCAATACTGCCTAACATGGTGTGACCCATTTGTGGACTGTGTACTGATACATTTCCCTCGCCTATTCGCTTGCTTAGCATACTCATCCAAGCCAATAACGCAATAAAGACGTTTTGATTTTCCTCTGAAAGCGATCACATCTCTTTGTATTGGGGATCACTACTGCTAACTCGCGAATGTCGATCTTAGTCATATGTCTCAGGATTTAATCATATTTCCTTTCTGTACAGGGACGAGAAGAGGGCAGACAGGACTTCGGCCCTTAATTGTTCTGGCACAACCCGTTGTGTTTTCTCAGTTTCTATTCGACTTGGCCTGTAGAAAAGCACAGAACGAGTGCCATAAGCGTAGAATATGCATGTCGTATAAAATGTTTCTCCTGTGTTCGTTCTTATGTGACTAATCTCTAGAAACCCTGATTCCGTCCTTTCCTATGGCACGATCATATGTGTCACCACGACAGAAGATCATGGTCCCATTCTTTCGAATCCCCCTGCTTTGCTTGTTCTGAATTTTACCCTCCTACTCGTCCATCTCCTCATTTCTTCCTCTCGACCCTTTCTAGGCGTTTGATTTTTAGGTTATATGATTATTATGTTATTATCTCACCCTTTGATGTTTCCCTTAACTTTAATGGGTTGCGCCTCTCACCGATTATGTAACCCCCTCTTCACCCCCTTCACCCCCTTCAACCCCCATCAGTTGAGAGAGATCTCATATTCGTGTCATAAACTTGTGTTGTTGTAAACTATGCATTCTCTAAATGATTGTGTCTACATCGTCTTCTTGCCATTTTCATCTCGATACATTACCATACTTTACATTAAATACACTTTTCGGACTTGACATACTACAACAATAATAACAATAAAGAATCATCGCTACATTCGCTGTCACTTATACAATCCTACAGAGCGGGGAAACCACGTACACCTGTCAATACACATACTAGCAACTATAATTCAACTCTTACACTCTAACACCATTAGTTCGTATAACCTGATCATCTTAAATCATCCTGGAAACAGATAAAAACAACGACAGCAAAGTCGTCTGAATCGAGCATTCTTGCAAGGTTTATCAGAATAATCCACACATCTCTTGGTGAAACAGAAAGACGTGAGTACACATTTTGGGACATATCTCGTTTGCGAGACATTTTTGGTTTCGGAAAATGTCTGAAAAAGGGGGATAAAAAAGACCAAATTTGACTCAATCACCCTGCTGAAATATGCTTTCTCCCTCATCATAGTGATCATAGCAGTTAGAAAATCGAAGATCTGTTTTCTTTTCCTAATTCCTTCTCAGTCTTTCGCGAAATCAAGGAAAGAACGAATTCACCAATAATATTAGTCGAGTACTAGCAATTTGGAACACGCCTGCCTTGGTAGCTATCCTATCGGCTCATCCTGTTCTCTTCTCTTTCTGTTCGTTACCAATAGGAAACATGATCTCATTATCGAAACGCCAAAGTATAACTCGATAATAACGTTTCGATCCCGATCAATTCAACCAACTCTTCATCATGTCCGCAACGGCCTCGCAAGCAGAGTCGGCCGCAATATCCTCTATTCCTCACATCACGAGTCAACAGGATAGAAGTAGACAGATCTTTGTGGTATCTCTGGCTGTGACAATATTGGCGACAACATTCGTAGCGCTGAGAATCATCTCAAAGACTTGGGTGGTAAGAAAAGTAATGTGGGATGATTATATCACTGTGTTAGCTTGGGTAAGCTTTGAATATCATTCCATCTCGTTTGCCTTTCGAAAACGATCAGATCTATGCCCTTCCTTCATCTCCATATTCTTCCTGACCGTCGGATTTCAACCACATGGATGCGAGCTGACATGACGTTAATTCTTTATCTAAAAGTTCTTCTTCATGGCTCTATCAATTGCAATCATGATCGGAACACATTCGGGTTTGGGAACAGTTGGAATCGGTGAGTGTTCAACTGATGTCGATGTCAGAAGACATGGCTTAGGTCCAAAAAGGACTTAGCACTGATGTTACACCGCCATAATACCATTAGATATACAGTCTAAATGGATTATTCCATTGGGCAAAATCACCTATATTTTCACAGTATTCTATAACCCAGCAACGATGACGATCAAGTTAGCCATTCTTTTCCTTTACAGGCGAATGTCAGAAGTTCAACCTTGGTTTCGCTACGGAACATATGCTACGATGACCATCGTCACTCTTTCAGGAGTGGTCTGCACATTTCTCGCCGTATTTCAATGCCGACCCGTCAGATCAGCTTGGCACTCGCGCGAAGAAGGTGTTTGTATCGACATGATAGCTCTTTTCCTCTCCACGGCACCAATCAATATCCTTACCGATTTAGCCATCTTACTACTCCCTTTACCGATCCTCACTGGCCTTCGGATGGAAATGAGACAGAAAGTAGCGCTCATCGCGACTTTCTGCGTCGGTGGCTTCGTCACCATCGTCGATGTCGTTCGTATAGCATATCTTCAACAAGCACTTTTAGCAGAGAGGATCTACGGTGATCAGGGTACTCTCAACGCTAGTACTCAATTTGGTGATTACGTGTTTTTCATAAGTTTATCCCTCATGTGGTCTGTAATCGAAGTCGCTGTGGGTTTGTGTTGCTCCTGCACGTTGGTCCTGAAACCTCTGGTCTTGAGGGTCGTTCCAGCTATATTACGGAAGAAGAGGGATAGCCGAATGACGCGACAAGAAACACACGCCTTGACTGAAATGTCACTATCTCCAGCAAAAAGCAGATCACCAAGATCACCTGGCTTCGAGGAACGTGGTATAGCTGTTTTACCCGCACCTGATGAAGCACCACACGCTCTCGAAATTACTGTTGAGGATGACCAAGACGAAGAAGGGGAAGGAGCTATATTTGATTTTGCGGAAATTCTCAAGCAAGCTCCGCCAGCGTCTGCATCAAAAGCTATCTCGGCCAACGGCACAAGATCCGATCCGCTTCCTCTTCTTCCTGCAGATGCCAATATGGATCAGAAGGACAAGAAACGAAAAAAGAGGGACCGTTCACTTTCAGTAAATTATGGCGCAGATACCAATGCCTCCTTCTTCCGAAAAAGGTGGCCAACACGTCGTAGTACCTTGTCGACTAATCAAAGACCTCATCATTCGCAAGGTCCCACAGAGAAATTCTTCGATTTTGTCAATATGAGCGGCAACAAACCCCTGACAGAATTGAGCGCAAGAGAAGCTTTGAGTCCCATCTTATTTGGTATGTCCCCATGTTCTCTTTCAATATTGAAATAATGACTGTCAATTGACGCTACTTCGAAATTCGGATACACAGCCAGTATTCTTTTCTTTTTGTGGGGTTTCTCCTATGGATTAATAGGAAATCTTAACGGAGAAGTCGAAGGTTTATTAGGTTATAAGCCTCAGCAAACATTGAGTTTAAATGGAGCTTATTGGACTGCGTATTTTATCGGACCAACCTGTATTGGGTATCTAGCACTTACCAAGAAAGGATTCAGATTTACGTTCATATCTGGATTAACATTGTATTCGATCGGAGCGATGGCTTTTTGGCCTTCGGCCGTTCTCACAAGTTTTCCTGGTTTTGTGATCAGTAATTTTCTCGTTGCTTTGGGCCTTTCAACATTGGAAACAGCCGCCAATCCATTCATCGCTCTTGCTGGACCGGGAGAATTATCGGAAGCAAGATTATTGTTTTCGCAAGCAATTCAAGCTGTAGGATCTTTATCTTCCGGACTATTATCGCAACGAGCCTTATTCACGAATGTTGATCAAATGCGTTTATTCAAGGTTCAATGGTGTTATCTTGCCGTGGCAATATTCGTACTCATCTTAGCGGCTGTATTCTACTATGTCCCGCTCAGTGAAGCCACAGATGAGGATCTTGAAATCAAAGCTCATCGAAGATTTGATCATGCTGGAATCGAAGCTACTTCAAAATCATTCAACATACCGACCAGATGGTTATTGACGGTGACTGGAATTTTTGTCATGTGTAATTATGTCGGATCACAAGAATCCATTGGATTCACTTGGAACAGTATCATTCAAGAAATCAATCCCGATGTCGATGAACAGTGGATGAGAACAATTGGACAAGCTGTTTTTTTCGTCAGCCGAGTAATAAGTTCAGGAGCTTGTTATATTGGTATACGTCCAAGATTTGTTCTGGGAACCTGTCTCTTGGGTGCTTTTTCAACATCTTTATCATCAATGGTACTTCCACATGGAAAAGAAGCTACTGGAACGATGATCTTGCATATGTTTTTCGAAGGACCCATCTTCCCTTTGGTATTCGCAATTACCCTACGTGGACAAGGTAAACACACGAAATCAACTTCGACAGGGTTGACGGCCGCTATATCAGCAGCAGCGTTTTTCCCTGCCATATCACACACCATAGAGAATATGTATTCTAACAACAAGCGAATATCTTTGGCATTAGTTGTTGTTTCATATGGAATAACATCATTTCTCCCAATTATGATTAGCTTGAACTCGAACTTGAAGAAATGGGTAGATCCAAAATGGTCAAAAAAGAGAGAAGGTGATATAATAGCACCTGATCACGATAAGACAAATCAATCAAACCATCAACCAAATTACCTTCCTGAAACTAGGGAAGATTTAGGTATAACAAGTTCGAATTCTGCCATGGTGGGATTAGGTCTGGATTTGAATGGAGGTGTTTTGAAAGAAACAGTTAGTTATGCAAGTATGAGAGGAATAAAAAGTTTTGATTATGGTGGTTAGACCATCTATCTCGAATGTATGCAGAAAAGAGAAACCGATAATGGAAGTGGTGAATTCTTCCGGGTCTTAGAAAGTGAAAATCTAGTAGTATCATAAAACAAAAAGAGGGGAAATCGATTATTTCCTCTTATATCGGTCGATCATTCTTATTATACTGTTGTAATCTCTCATGTAAAATCTGCATACTATCATGGTCGTCGCACAGTCGCGGTATTAGGAGGTTGTTGCAATGGGTCATTTCACGCATCCTATTGTACAACTCTTTCGAAAGAGAATGATAAAAGTGACAACCGGTACGAGTTTACCGGGAGGAAAGATGTAACAAGTGGTCGTGACCAAGAATATACATATCTCAATCTTCTATCTTGTCTCTCGTCATCGTTACTCCTTCTGAACGCATTGATCACACAAACTCAACTCGCAACTTCACGTCGAACAAGAGTGCGAGATGTTACCTACTCGTACAGTGTTCAGGAAACCAACGTTGTTCTACGCGATATGTCCGGATTATCCAAATGTTCTGGGCGAACGATTAAAAGTCAGAGGTGAACATTGGAGAAGAGCAGAAGAGGATAAAAAAGCTGGTATATTAGGTGAGTTCCCGATAAGTGACATTGAACAAGGTCAGATGTGAATTGGAAGTTGGTTGTGGAGAATGATCAAAGGGATATAGGACAATCTGCGATAATCACCAAATTGGGGAGAGGGTGAATGGACGAAGAACATGACGGAGTTGGACATTCCATCATGGGGATTCAATGTGTCAGATCCTACATGAGAAATCAACTGCTAACGATAGAGTTATCATCGCGCGTTCTACTCTCCATGTCTGGCCGTTGTCTATCTGCTTAACAATCTACACATAACCTCATGCACGTTCAAATCACCCATCGGATCAACATAGAATTCGGTAGAGGAACAGTCGCACCACCTGATTCGCCATTACATCAACAAGAATTACCAACCGGCATTCAAGCTATGAATGGTTCAATAATGTTTTTCAGATTTCAATCGTTGGAAGATACTTGGAAAAGAATAAAAGAAGACGTTTATTATACAGGTGGTATTTGGGATAAAGAAAAATTACAAATTGGTGAATTCATTAGATTACCAAGTGATGATGAGTGATTCAAAATCAACCTCAAAGACCGTGGCTACATTGGGAGGGAAAATCATCGTGCGTTGTAACAACGTCCAGTAGCATAGGTGATCTGAGTAATCATATACATTGTCCAAACTCGCTTGAAAATCACGATGATTGGGATCTCGCTGTCGAGAAAGTGAGGGAGAGGATACAGTATGAGCCTTTATAAATCATTATAGAATTCGTTTTCATTTCGTTATTGAATCATTTGATTGACATTTACAATCCAACATCTCCTGCCTCTTCATTCAACTCTTCATAGCTAGATGCCTTATCTCCCACAATCTCTTCTCCTCCCTTCTTTCTTTTTCTTTGAGTTCGATACTTCCAGAAGGAGATTTCATGATCCAACCCTTCATTTCTTTCTTGTGTCTTTCCTCTGCATCTTTACATTCTTTCCATAACTCATCCGAGACTAACGATACATTCTCGTTTGAATCCCAAGTGGAAGAAGGAATATTAGTATTCGTTGAACTTGAGATTGAGGACGATTCACTCGTCAAACTGGTTAATCTTGATGTCCAATTTGAACTCGCGTATAAACTTGTTCCACCAATGCCACCACCACCCATGATTCCATGATTTATATTTCCAACTGTGACTAACTTTCTTCCTATTGATCGAGTGATCGTATTGCCGCCACCTCCATTAAAATCGTCATCTTCGTCATCGGCCATCCCTTCAAACGGATCGGGTTCATCATCTTCAGGTGACAGTATACTAACCCATTTCATCTGGATTGGATCAAATTGCATATCGCCTACTATCCTAGGAGCAGGTGTTACTCCGACCGGTGACGAGAGTCCACCGACTGATGATCCAGTATAATGAGTGATCAAAGCAGGCCGAGCAGACGAAGAGATTGTATCGAAATCGTGTAAGATAGATTCATTGCCTTCCCATCGTAATGTACTAGGATTCCAAGTCATTTCGCCGACAACTACCGCGATTAAAACAAGTGAGCAAAATTTGCTTTGGTTCAAAGTCAACGAACTTACCTTTTTTCTTATCTGCTACACCGAAATGTTTGATTAAACCAGGTTTCCTGTTCCTTCTTTTCGTGGTAGTTGCCGAGCCAGATTTCTTTCTTTTCTCCGATTGATCAACGGGAGCAAGTTTGGCAGGAGGAAGCATACGATTTGTCTGATGAGATGTTTGCTCATGGGCTGAGAATGGAATATGGCGGTTAGTACAGGTCAAAGCCCAATCGCGAGCTGTCGACTCACCCTTTCTGCTAGGTTTACCTGAACCTATGCCATTCATACCTTTGATCGTGTTTGGTTCATCATCTATCGTCAGATCATCAATACTGTCTAATTCAGTCCCGTCGCCCCAATTCTTATGTCTTTTGGGCAAATCTACGATTTTACTATTTCCTTCTTGACCGAATCCTCGACGAGAATATGTTGGAATGTGATTGGCGATAGAGGACATGGAGCTTGCCGATGAGCTCGGCGTTGGAATTTCATTTTTTATCATGGGGAAAATCGACGTTATCGGCGGACGTGTTTTGGCTCTTGAGCTTGACGTTGGCATGGTCAATCTCGAAGCCGAACCATGGTATCTTGGAGTTTCCAAGGGAGTGAAAGGTCTATCCGCTGTCGAGGTGGAAGCTAGGGCATCTTGTAGCGAAGCAAGTGATTGTTTTCGAGCTAGACTGGGTGATTGAGGAGGCGCGATATGATAATGTGATTTCTGATGTCGAAGTCTCGAAGAAGATGAAGGTGTAGGTTGAGATTGGGAGGGTGGTGCTGGTACTGGAATCGACGCGGTGGGTGGTAAGGGGGGTGGTAGCATCGTATGTATTTGACCTGATCTAGACCGAATTGATTCCTTCTCTCTACCTGTGAGCGCAGGTGAATCTGATCTTTTAGGAGCATTGTTCAGTAAAGTCATTGCTGAAGCAGAATTACTTCTCAAAGAAAATTGTGTGCGCTCTCTAGCAGATGAGAGAGGTGTTGCGGTTGCTGGAGGAAGCTGATTTAACCTTCCCCAACCTTGTTCCCTCTGTTTTTCCCAAGCTTTTTCTCTTTCTTTTGCAACACTCTTCGTCGTTGTAGTCGTAGGAGGGGGGATGGTACCTCTTTTGATGGTGGAGGGAGGATAAATATCTCTGGCACGTTTCTTCTCTCTTAACCTATGTTTGCTCAATTCTACTCCGGGTCCATCAAGCACTAATCCGTCTTCAAAGGAATCGTCACCATGTTTACCACTCGTCTCGTTATTCTGTTTCTGAGGATGGTTATTGAGCGGTTGAGGGGCGAATTGAGGTTTTCTCTTTTTATCTAAAATAGAGTTCAATTCTTTTGATCTTTGATTGGAGAAGAATGTAGGTGAAGGTAAAACTAAACCTAATTCCATATCATCTTCTTCTCCTTCCAGATCCGGATCAGGCTCAATGATATGTTTGCCTTTAACGATTTCTTTAGGAGTTTCAGGCAATGCATCGGACATACTAGTTGCAGAAGTTTCTGATCTTCTCTTATTGCTTGCGTTACCATGTCCAGGTGAATCTTCTGAACCCCAGTCCCAATGCTTTTTGTTATTGGGTGAATCCCATGATTCAGTGTTTGCAGTAGAAGCATTCGATGACCTTGGTCTGCTGTTTCTCTTTGATGTCTGTTTAGGCTGAGTAGCAAGAGTCAAGTTTGTGAGATTCAACGGTAAAGCAAAATCAGATTCTAATTCTAAACCTAATTCCAGACCCAGTTCGAGAGAATCAGGATCCTGTGCGGGTGGAGTAGAAGGTGTAGGTAGGAATTGCTTTGATTTTGTTGTTGAGTGATTACCTTGAGCTTGATTTTGACTTTGCTTTCGTGCAGGTGGTAACATTGCTTTTATGGTAGCACCAGCTTTTAACGTAGCTTGATCTTCATCTTCACCATCCAGATCGAACCCTAATTCATCTAATGCATCTGGGGGAGGCATGAACCCTTTTCGCGGAGGGGACAATGTAAGTCTCTTGATTGTACCTCTTCTATTGTGGACTGACGGTTGGTGAGGATCCTGTAAGTTTGGAATATTATCAAAATCGACATCTGCTTCCCAAGATTTCTCGATGGCAAGAGCGCGAGCTTTGACCGTTCCATTCATTGACGATGATTTTGGTCCGATGGCATTGCCCGTGGTGCCAAGTTTGGTGATTGTTCCTATACCAGTCGGACCTGAACCTATCACTGTACGAGTGAGATGAGAAGAAGAAATAGATGCTGTAGAAGTTGTTGATGTCCTTGGTCTTGATCTTTGTTGTAATGGTGGTTGTTTGAATGACAATAATGTTGAAGGAGGAGGAGGAAAATGTTCATGCTGGGGTGTGTCAAAATCGAAATCGAAATCATCGTTATCATCAATTAGGAGTTCTTGTAAGTCTTCACGTTTTTTCAACTTCAGAGTACCTTTACCGGTGTATGATTGTCTCAGTGGTGATGAAGTATGCTGCCGACCGTTACTGATGGATGACTGAGATCTATGAGAGTGAGATGATGTTGAAGATGAAGAAGGAGAGGATGAAGAAGGTAAAGCCAATTGATGGGCGGCAGGGGATAAGTCAAATGATGTGTCCTCGGTCCAATCGTCAGATGGGACAAAAGCCCCCGCAGGAGGAGGTACGGGGGACATATCGAGGTGATTTGTTGGTGAGAAGTAGTTGACTGTATCGCAGCTTGAGATTGACAGCAGTCTTGTGCTTGACGCTACGAAGTATAGAGTCGTTAAAGTAGTGAATGTCTATCTTTTGATGAACAAGGTTGTCCGTGCGGAACGGCGGATAGTGAATGTTGCGATAGGTTTCAACAAGTGTTTCTGAGAAGACGAGTCCGTTCACTTTGTTCCTTCCTGGTGAGTCGGTATCATCAGGATGACCTTGTATGCTGTTGATGTTGGTCGTTTGTGTACATGCATCGTTATTGTCCTTGGATGGAAGTGGACAATAGGATCTATAATTGTTTTCTATTTTTTGTTGATGTGGATTGATGTTATCTTCTCTCAAAACGCGTCGTATATGGGTGTAAGTGGCAAAATAACGAAAACAAAAAGGACCTTTCTATAGATGTTACCCATTTAAGCTATACCCTCCCCTCGTTCTATCTGTTTGTGATGAGCCTCATGCTATTGAGAAGTCAGGACAATCAGCTATGAGGGATTGCAGCGTATGGTATGATGAGATAAGACCGGAAAAAAGAGATTGAGATACAATGCATATGATGTACCGCTAGTAGAAAAACGACCGATTTATGATCATCGCCGTAAGAGCGTCTTCTGCTCTTCGGATCTGTATTGCTTCGGTATACAAAGTGAGTTCCCGTCCACCTCGTTCCGTTCGCTTGACCGCTCTCAAAAAGGAACATTGTTTTGTGACTTGAATCAAACCGAGATTACTCGAACCAGAACCGGGTGATAATCACAAGAAAGATACTCTCTGATCTAAGTGATATATGCTGCACAATCGCATCCATGTTGTCCCAACTTAAAGTTCCGACCGAACGATAGATCTATTCACATCAATGACCTTAAGGACGTAAGACTGAGATCATACACAGGGGTGGAAGAATAATCACAGAGATGACAAAGCGAAACCTGAATGTTTATGTCGACTGCCAAAAACCATCGCGGTTATCAGCTCAAATAACACATGATCATTTCGATTTCCCAGACTGTACTTGATCCAAGTCACACGATAAACAATCAGCTTTCTGTCAGGTCGTTCTTTCTGGACCTCAGAATGATCTTATGCTCTACCTTGACTCTTTAGAAAGAATGAACATTCATTGTACATCGACAGTATTCCATTGGGAAGGGTAAGTAGAGTTTGCATATCTGGCACTCTAGTTTTTACCTTCAACGCGATGGGAATCGACGAAGATGATCACATTTAGCCAAGATCAGCCAGCAATGAATGAAAGCCCCATAATCCCACGTGCTGGCTATACTGTGAGATAATTTGGGATCGTTGCTGAGGAGTAAGTCCGCGACATCTTCATAGAGACAAATCACATTATCCTATAAGTCGAAGTCAATATCCCATAACTTTTCTCCAATTACAATGCAACAAGGATCATAGCAATACTCGCAGAATCTTGAGCCGGTAATCAGGAAGCAGCTTCATTGGATCTAACTTTGACTGTCATAACAGCATGAAATAAGATACAGCGGCAACAATATGAGTTGTGGATATCGATAACTCCACACTTGCACAACGCAGACTGATATGATGTTCACTGCTGGACCTCAACCGTCATTTTCCACAATCACAAAACAACCTTTCCTCGTAGTCACGTTACAATTCCTTTCCGCTACGCACATTCCTTGAATCTGATCAAGACTCTCTGATCACCGATGAGACGAATGGTAGAAGTGCATTCCCAAAGATCGATTGTGCCACATTCACGTTGGTATCTCTGTAAGCGGGATTCGTCGAATGTGCGGTGCGATCCGCGGCCGGGTCAAACTCATACGATCAATCTTACAACCGCTCAAAGCAAGAACACAGACAAATCAATCCGAAAGAGGCGTTTTCCAAACGATGCCCGAAAATAGATTCGATCATTGCTGACGTGGTGAACTCCTCTGTGCGCTGGTGCATTCCCCAAGAACGTGTAATAGCGCTCAGACACTCTGCCCCATGGGTTCACCCCCGATGAGGTTGGGATCACTTCCATAGTCCAGCACCAAAGAGGAGCTGGCTACCAGTGGAGAAAATTTTTTCTGTGAGATGAACACCTTCAGGTGATTGCGCAGGTCCACTCTCGCTACAAGTATTCTCGTACTGTACAGGTCATCCATGATATCCATGACTGCTCGCTTGATATCCCGAACTTCCCGGTGGGATGGACGTCTGACAAAAGAAATGCAAAGCTTACCAATAATCCAACAGAAAACTTCCTCTTCTCTCAAAAAGTGCCAAACCAAAAAAAAGTAGTCAATCTGTTTCCAACCGATGTATCATGTCATTTTCGTTCGGGATACATCACGGTGGTAAGAAAAACTTGAACGCAGGCTTTATAAGCCAAAAAAAGAGAGAAATCAAATTTTTATTTGGTTTTAATTTTCGGTTTTGGGTGTTTGTTGCCGCTTTTCCCGTTTTCTGTGAAATCGAATCAATGATATTTTCCCTATGGGGCCCTGGCGGCAAGTTTGATAGTTAAACCCCCCTTTTTCCCCCATGTTTTGGTCGTTCTGCATTCTGTCTTTCTTTTTGTTTTCTTTCATCTTTCAAGGTGCACATGTATTGAGCACGACCATCTCAACAAGCTCGAATCATCGACATCTGGGCAAGACTATCAATCTTGTCTCAACACGATCGTTTTGTGTATAAGAAGGAAAGGAATCAGAAAGATTCGCCGAGGAAATCGCGTGATTCGTGACGACGTATTTTATCCTTGCAATCAAATTTTTTGGAATCACAATTTCGATTTCGCCATCAAACCACATCCATAACCACGACACATATCATCGGTGCGTTTGAAGTAGAGCAGTATATCCAAGTACAATAGATGGGTGTGTGAACATATAGAAAGGTGAGCTATATACAAGTACTGTTCTCAAGTTTTCATACGTAGAGATAAGCCATTCTCAATCTCCACTCGCGGCCATGGTGGTTTGTTATTATCCGTTCTTCATTTTATAACCTTGAATTTCCCATGATAATTACCGTAAAAGGTAATCAAAGGGTATTTGATCCCTCCTATTCACCTTTTTCCCAATTTGAACCCAGTCCACTACTATTGAAAAAAAAAAACAATTCCTTTCCTTATCTCTCTCTTCCTCTCTCTCTCTCTCTTTTTTAAACATTTGACCCCACATTCTATATCGATTCATTCCATCATCGACTTGCATATCACTCATCATCCATATTCATATCCATCTTCTTACTTGTCCCATTCATGCACGACAACTACGGTGCTGAGATAATTAGTGAGAAACGATCCTCTTGCATCAGCTCTATATTTATTCCTCATTCACCGCTTTGTGTCCCTCCCCGCAGTGCCCCTCATCTCATCGTCTTTTCGACATTCATCCCCCTTACATCCTTTGATCTAGTCTATCGTTCATTCTCCTTTTACTTTTACTATTCATTCTCTGAACAATACATGGGCAAATGCTGACAATCAATTTGGATGTAGAACAAGTATACCATTATCATATCACTCAAAGCCTCGCTTAACATCTGATTACGCGTTTCTAATCCGCTCGCTTTCTTCAAGCATCCCTTTCATCATTTCCTCTACACTATTATAGACACCTTACTATAGTATATAGTCTGGGTATCGCTGGCTGTACCCGGTATCTGTTCAAGGCTTCAAACCCTATCAACATCATCATCCTACCAGCCACCTATAGATAACATGCCAGACGGAATACCGCCCACTATGGCTTCTGCCGAACAGATCAATCCCAACATCTCCGCATCCAATCCCCTTGGCCTGCCAACCCCTATACCCGATCCCATCACGGGCAGGCTAGATCCAAACGATCCCACAGTCAAAGCTTTGACCGAAGCAGCGTTAAATATGGATAAGAGCAAAATACCTAGACCTTACAAATGTCCACTGTGTGACCGAGCTTTCTACAGATTAGAGCACCAAGTGAGTAGAACTTTCTGTGATAGGCATACAGAGCATATAAGCATGCTCTACACGAGTCCTCAACTTATGTCATCACTGCTGACATTGTGTTGTTAGACTCGACACATCCGTACACATACTGGGGAAAAACCCCACGCTTGTACACACCCTGGTTGCGACAAACGTTTCTCTCGTTCAGACGAGTTGACGCGACATGCTAGAATCCATTTACCCCCGGCTCAAGAAAATGGATCGCATAAAGGGAAGACAAAGTACGAGGATGAAGTGAGCAATCAGAATTCAATCGTTACGCGAAGCACGATCTGACATGACATGCATAGAGCGATCACGATGATCATCGTGGCCACCATCTGCCCCACCTTGGACCTTCTTACAATATGGATATCGATAGACACAGCTATCCGTATAACCTTCACTCCCTTCAGATGGGCGCCACCAGTGGAGGAATCAGTGACATATCGGCTTTAGCTGCTGCGGCTTCGGATCAATTGATCGAATTAGAACGTCATGAGGCTTTCAGAAGAGCAGAATGGGAACTCCGTCATCGACAGATAGCCGGCGCTCGAAAGTCAAATGGCAATTCACCTGTGGGTACACCGGGATCAGCACCTACTGGACCTTATGGCTTTTCAAATGAACGCGAACGACTATCATTATCTGGCGTACCAGCTCCCGGCGGCGGAACACTTGTTTACCCCGTTTCAGCCGCTCAACCTGCCAGTGGAAATCAACCTGCTGTACCTGCTGGGACACTAGCCGATCCCACCTATCTCGTACCTCCCTCTTGCTGTCACGAAGAATGTCACAAATCATATCGAAAACGACTCAAGGTGGCGAAACAGACTCAAGCCTGTCCCAACTGCCTTACAATGACTCACAATGGCAACACACTAGGAAATGGCGGAACTGGAGGTACGGGTCATGGCTCAGGTGGTGGTGGAGGTGGGGATAGTCATCATTCTAGCAGCTCAAATACTCCTAAAGATCGATCAACACATAACTCATCTGAAGATTTGACCAAATTTTCAGGTGGTCCAGGAGGTTCAAACTATCATCTTCACTCGAGTACTCTGTCTCAAGAACTCGCAGCTCTACAATATCAACATCTGCAAGCTTTACAAAGACAACGTCAACCCCTGTCACATTCACCCCACATGCCTATGTCTTATTCGCAAACGCATAGTCACTCAAGACCCAACGCCATCCCTATTCCCGGTTCAGGTCATCTCAAGCCATACACTCTCGATTTGAACTCTCATAGAGGTCTTGCTTCAGCTCACGTTTCGGCCGCCCCTTCTCCTGCTTCTAGCGACGATTCAGATGACGAGCCAATGAACGAGATTATCCCCAATTCCCATCTTGAATTCACGCCGGCCACTTCACCTGTGTTATCGAGTATGAGGCAAATGTCTCTTTGGCAAGGAAAGGCTGTAACCGCACCAGCTTCCCGAGCCACCAGTCCGGTTCTGCACTCGAGAAACCCTTCAAGACCTGGATCACCGGTCGAAGGGCATTCAGCCACTTCGGGACGACATGGCCATACTTCTCATGCTGCCAGGGACGCCAAGAACCGATCTCATCCTTACACTGCTCATACCCACCACTATTCCACACCAAATTCACCTCATTTCCCACCGACTATGGGTAGCAACAAACATACCCGCATGTCGCCGCCAAAAATGCATCGCTCGCTCAGCGGTGATGGTAGCAGACAAAGTCACGGTCAAAGGCAATCTGTTCAAGATATCTTGAATGGTCCCTCGATTCTACCTCCACCGGCAGATAGGATGTTGCCACCCCCCACTTCTTCCAGTTCATTTACTTCTTCAGCACCAAGTGTTAGTTATTCAATGTCATCTCAACCTACCTCAGCTCAACATTCCCCCGCAACGTCCCGAGCTTCATCACCTGTTCATTCGACACATGCAGCTGCTCAACCACATATCATTCACGGTGTCAGAGCCGCGTTTGGAATGACACCGATTTCAGCATCAAACTCTCCCAATACTAAAGAAGGTAAAATGGCTCAAAGCTTCTCACCACCACACAAATTGGCTCCAATGGGCATGTCAATGTCAATGCATGATAATCATGGGCACGGACACAGATTACCTAGTTTGAGTAGAGGAAACAGTCCTGTACATTTTGGTGGAATGGGCATGGAAGTCGATGGTACAGCCTGACAGACAAAGAATGAGAGAGGGAGAAATAGCTGGTCGGAACAAGGCTCGAGGTATTGAAATCTTACGCTAAGTAGGGGTCACCGTGAGGCGTATTACGAGATGTTAAGCAAAACATAACCGTTTGATTGGGGGAGATGGAGATAGAAGAAGCTTGACATTCCTCTAACCCTCGAATCAAGTCATATGATTTCCTTTCCTCGTCTTTCTTCGCTGCGTTCATAGTTTATATACGAAATCAAAATCAAATAGATGGGTTCACATGTATTTTCATACGAAAATTAAGATGATGCAGTACTGTACTGGCTCGTAAGATGGTACAGAAGACCTGTAATTGTCCATAGCTCAACTTCGCAAAGCATAGTACTTTGGGGGTGTGGTTTTCATATGGTAAAAACGAGAATATCTCGTCATACAACATGGTCACTGCAGTTGAAAAGAAGCGCGTCCTTCACATTGTTTTCTGATGACATGTCCGAAATTGGACAGTTTATACTACCGAATTATGCTCAGTGGACCAATCGTCTTCGTCGACTGCCGGCATTGTATGAGCATAGCTGCGGGTAGTGTATCAAAGCATAGCTACTCGCGCAGTGATTGTGCAAGTATACATGAAGGCCGAGTCGGACTTGAAAACAGGCGTATTTTGCTTCAAATGGTGATTGATGCAGTTGTGCAGGTTTTAACCATTATATATACGGTACAAAACTGCAAACATTCGTAGCTCGTCAAAAGCAGCTTCTATTCACATCAATGGTCTAGGGGTTATGATTGCTCTCTTCCACCTTTCGAATCAGAAAGTGTAAGAGCAGACCCGTGTTCGAGTCACGGTTGATGTATGATTTTTTGTTCTTTTTGACGGGCTTTTCCACCCTTTTAGGGCCATGTCCTGTTTAACTTTCTAGATGAATTCCATGCGCTCCGAGAGTGAGGCCGACTAACTGTCTCAAAATAGGATACCGCTTCGCACGGGAATTGATCTGTTACCCACCTACTCTATTGACACTGGTGCAGCAAAAGATGGAATCAGCATACGGAAAAGGACATTAGTCGTGGTCAACCGATGACCTCACTTTGCAGTCGGTATCTGCAAAACTTTTCCATTTGCAAGAGCAATTTTATTCTCGCTACGATCCTACCAAGCGCGAGACGAAGGTCAGTGATGCTGATAGAGTGGTCAGATTATCATAAGCTGCTTCAAGAAGTTAAATGTAAGGGAGCACCGTTTTCTTTCGTTAGTCTAATATCGTTTGCGATTTCATGAATCAACTAATAGACTTCTCAAAGAGCGACAAGTTCCTACGGTGTTCGCTTAACCACGGGCAGGTTTCTCTTGATGCAACGCATGCTCCATTTGGTCTGTAACTCTTTTCCTTATACTCGGATGGTGCGAGTACATTGTACACTTACACCGTCTTGGCTTGATTCTCTTTAATCTGCATGTGGTTGTTGTTTATCTATATATGTGTATAGGTACATACGTTCATTTTACGTTGAAACACCATATCGCCCATTTTTGCTGAGTATGGCTTAGAAAGTTATTTACTGAAAGGGAAGAAAGAGGGAACGGCAGATGGTTTTATCCTTGTGTAGGTTGGATTAGGGTTATATTATCGCCTTTGAGGAGGATACGACCTATTTTTAAACGAATGTTTAGCGATAGTTCGGACAACGAGGAAGGTTCCGTTATATCGTTGTAGAGGCCATTGATGTTGTTGCCAACGACGCAATGATCGAGAAAGAGGAAGGGATTGATGAAGATGGAAGATAGGGGTTGAAGTCCAGCGAAAAGGAGAGAAGCAACATGATCCATCCTGACTCACCCAATTCTTTACGTGGCGGCACTTCCTTCCCAGGCTTGGCAGCACAGTCATACACCTCTTCTGCATCGTCGAGGACCTGATGAAAGAAGATTAAGATATTAGTGACAATCCTGAAATCCATTCAAGCAGGACGCAAGTCTAGAGGAAGAATGGGTAACATACTAGATTCATGAACTCGTCGAAACCCTATCAGTGACAAAAAGGCAGTAAGCTAAAGCTGGCAACATTATTCGGCTAATGTATTGATATGCCTCGCAGCTTTTGAGCTCAGATAGGCAAATCACGTACGATGATATATGCCTCAATCCTGAAGTCATTGTTATCGTACAACCAGATAGTAGTTCGAGTGTGCTGCAGAAGGTATCAGCTTGTGTCGCGTCATAGACTTCACATGACCAGTATACTGACTTTTTGAAGATGAGCAAATATAATGTTGATGGGCTATACCGGATTACAGTTGTCAGAATCTGGAGCGAAAGAAACCCAGATACAGGAAGGAAGAACATACCTGAACCATCACTTTTCTACCGGACATCGTTGACTGATTTTCTCCCTTTATTTCCTGATCTATATGCCCACTGAGCTTGTTATTATCCTTACTCGCGCCTTTTCGATGTGATAGAGTATCGGTGACAAAGACTAGGATGTAAGGTGGAAGGAATGTCAAAGTATCCTGTTTATAGAAGTGATAATTCCGAGTTGTGAATTGTTTCTTACAGCATCGATAGAGACAGCGGGATCAATTTATCATCATGTATACAGTTGGGATAAAATACGTTAAATTCAATCACTGAATAAAAATCTCCCCCACGTGGGGTAAAACAACCGCATTTCAATCAATATATAAAAGTTCCAGGTAAATTCGTCCCATAATTTGGTGATAGACTTGCATCTTCATTCTCTATTCCACCTTCGCTCCCCCGCCTTGCACAGCTCTCTCTCCGACATGTCCTCGTCCTCTTCCTCTTCCACTGCCTCGAAGAAATACAAGATCAATGTACCATGTACATCGGCCAACATCGGACCTGGATTTGATGTGTGTGGAATCGCGTTGTCCAAATCACTCTCTTTAATCGTCACCATCCCTCTTCAACAACCTGCAGAAACGACATTACCTAAAATTATATATACTGGACTGGATTCAGATAATGTTCCTTTATCGCCCTACAGAAACCTTTTGACACGAGTGGCCTTATACGTGTTGCGTTCACATGACATCACAAGTTTCCCCAGTGGAGTTTTGATAGAAGCTCATAATGAAATTCCATTCGGAAGGGGACTAGGCTCATCTGGAGCAGCTGTGATAGCAGGTGTATTATTAGGTGACTTGTTAGGAAATTTGAATCTACCTAAATCAAGATTATTAGATTTCGCTTTAATGGTAGAAAGACATCCCGATAATGTTACTGCTGCATTAGAAGGTGGATTTGTTGGAAGTTATCTAAGAGAATTATCACCCGAAGATATGTCAGCTGCTTCGATACCTTTAGCTGAAGTACTTCCTGAATACCCACCTGATGCTGGTCCCGATTGGGGCAAAGACCCGCCTTTACCTCCTAAAGGTATCGGTCACTTTGTGAAATTTGGCTGGGCGAAAGAAATTAAAGCCATCGCAGTCAGTCCAAGATTCGAATTAGCGACGGCTAAAGCTAGAGGTGTCTTACCAGAATCTTATTCAAGAAAGGATATGGTGAGTAAATCAATTCCTCAGTCTTTCATGATTTCCTGGACGTCAACTCCCCTCACAAGTCTCCTACAAGCTCGCCAACTGACTACTTGCTTTCATTTTTTCGTATTGCTGGTGTTTAGATATTCAACCTTCAAAGACTAGCAGTCCTTACTACAGCACTTGCTAGATCACCTCCAGATCCTGATCTCATTTACGATGCAATGGGAGATAGGGTACACCAACCGTATCGAATGACGCTGGTGAGTTTCCCATCCCTTTTCCTTGAAATTTGCTTTCTCGTATCCCTCGTACGGTGCATGATACTGACGAAATCCATGTATCCCTTTCCTCGGCTCATATAGATTCCTGGTCTGCCAAAAATCCTCACTACACTTACTCCAACCTCCCACCCTGGTTTGCTTGGAATCTGTCTATCAGGAGCAGGTCCAACAATCCTGGCTCTCGCTACACACAATTTCGAATCCATAGCTGCCGAAATAGAAAATATATTCAAGAGTGAAGGCGTGGAAGTAGATTGGAGTTTGTTGGAAGTGGATGAGAGAGGAAGTACAGTGGAAGAGACTCAATAGAAACAGCATCAAAGTGTTGGAGATCGACTACAACGATTCTTCTATGTGATCATTACCAACATCCAAAATGCAATAACACCTTATATCTGATAAGTGCGCTTGTGAAGATGAATTCATGCTACAATGGAGGCTTTGTGTACACATATTTGTGTGAGTTCCTCCATGGACGTGTGCATGTAGTGTTCATCAAATGCGGCCTGTCGTGCCGGCGAGAAGCACAATTCGCTTGTTTTGGGATACACACTACATGCGCATCAAAAAATGGTTCTCATTTCTTGCTGCTTGCTTCTCTGCTTCTGATACATCGCTCATTATCTGCTCAAGCACTTCAAAGCCATGGTCATACTTCGGAAGCTGTTCGCATCATTAATACTTATTTGCTAATCTTACCCATCCACATCTTCTTTCAACTTAAACGCCTTTCTCGACGTATCACTCTATACTGATCATCGTGAACAGCTCAATCAGAGATGCCTTAGTAAGTGTCCCACTTTTCCTGCTCATGACTCGAGATATGATGAACGATTTTTAGGACCTTAGGGTGCAGAAGCGCTTCCACCTATTCCCTATGATGGCATCTCACATCATGCGCTCGGTGGGGCGTCTCGTACCTTTCAGAAGCATTACACTCCTTATCTGGCATCTCTTATTACTAATGGTCCGGAAGTCGAAATCAACATCATGATTCAGCCAAACAATTCACCTCACTCGGGAACTTTGGTTTCCCTTATTCTTGCTTTTGCCCTGGCAAAAGACATTGGAAACTACGATCTTCTTCCAACCGTAGTGATCGATCTTTGCGATAATTCTAATAGTGTCGGGAGGTCATAGATGGAACCGTCTATCAAAGGTCTTAGAAGTACAGGTCATCTGGAGGACAACATGAAAGGTTACATGGAGCTATTTGGCGATCTATCTCAACACTATCATGTCTCTTACAAGGTCAGAATGGAAGCTGATGTCCTGGCTCAAGCAGGTATGAGTCAGGTGATCAGAAATGTATACAAAACCGCCAGGAACTGGTCAAAGTTCTATCCCCTAAGACGAACTTGCTTGGATTTCGTTCAGCTTGTCCTATCGAAGGATGTGGTTTGGTCGAAAAGTACGGAATTTTTAACGAATACAACCTTGAAACCTAGTGTCAATAGAGTAGGTGGGTAACAGATCAATTCCCGTGCGAAGCGGTATCCTATTTTGAGACAGTTAGTCGGCCTCACTCTCGGAGCGCATGGAATTCATCTAGAAAGTTAAACAGGACATGGCCCTAAAAGGGTGGAAAAGCCCGTCAAAAAGAACAAAAAATCATACATCAACCGTGACTCGAACACGGGTCTGCTCTTACACTTTCTGATTCGAAAGGTGGAAGAGAGCAATCATAACCCCTAGACCATTGATGTGAATAGAAGCTGCTTTTGACCAGCTGTGAAAGTGGAATTTGCGACGATCATATAGTTCAAATCAGTAGATATTCTATGAACAGTCTTGATGATCTTATGACTACCTTGCTTCGTCCACCCAAAAGGTCGGAAACTCAAGTGTAGGCACGACCACACTTCCCTGAGCCAGATTCTGTTCAGCTTGTAGTATCCCGCAAGAATGAAATCCAAAGTCACATGATGCACAAGAGGAATTGAATTGTACGTAGAAGACGTTTTGAATGCCACTAGAAGTAAAAGTGATGACGACACGAGTGATCCGGTTATGACCATTACCCATCACGTTCACCATTACTCAATTCCCATGCAGTATGAAATTGTCTCAATGATGTTGAATTTAGGATGATATGATGAGCTGCATATGAATCTCAGATGACTGTCGATAAATTCCCATACTATTGATCACCTCAGGTACTTTCTTTCCTCATCTTCTCTCTTTCTTTTCATTCTTTCTTCTTCCAGCCTCCTTTTTTCCGCCTACCACATCCACTCCTTGATCACGTATCCCAATCATGTCTTCTCATCCCGCGACTGAGTCATCTCCTCTCCTCGCTCCTTCTGTATCACCTACGGAGCCACCAGTCAGTGATAGTATTCCGGCTCCGACTACCAGAGCAAGCAATGTGATCGCATACGATGTCTCTATCGTCGATCCGCAAAATTCCACCCCTATCATCTTTTATGATGATGACCCAATTACCATGATATACAAAGATTTCTGGATTCTTTTGAAGAACTGGAGAACGTTACCTCTTGTACTCTATCCAGCCCCTAAGCCAGGTAGAGACATCACCAACAAAGGTGCGGGACTTCAAGCACTCCTTGTTGTAGTCTCTATTATCCTCACCGCGCTCTGTCTCCTCTCTTTTTTCATCGGCATGCCACCACCAGTCATCTCGGTATCGATCCTTTGCGCTTGGATCTACGGATTCAACGCCTATGCTGGAAAAGAAAGAGTAACATATCAAGACGTTGTAGGCGATGACAAGGATGAGAAGGAAGCTTGGTTATTGTTAGTACCCGTCTTTCTGCCATACGTTCCACGTCGTATTGCGACCTTTTCTCGTATAAGCCGTTGTGTTTACGAGCTGACAATATATCTGATATTTCACTTCCTATCTGCTCCATTTGTTAACATACCAATCCCGATCCTTCACCTCACCTTTACATTTCACCTTGCAGCGTGAATGGTATCGGAACGTCTCGCTCTGGACTCAAGCTTATTCTCGATGACTTCTACAGACTGTTTGGCCGCCGTGTTACCGGTGTTCATAATCGAACATTTGGAGTATGGTTCGACCTGGTGGAATGTACCTTGCAGCGAGATCTAACCTGGAATACGACTGACACAAGAGAAGGATATAATGTGAGTGATACATGCTATATTTAGTAGGGTTTTTTCAGCTGAGGTGGCAAGGGGGGAATAAGAAAGAGTTGGAGTGAATAATTGATGGGAAGAATAACCGGTTGGAAGGGTTCCCCGCGAGATTTCATCAGCTTCGCGGTGAATCACGGCTGACAACCCATTGCCGAAACAGATCATCGCCAAACATGTCGCTGACGGGACTAAGGAGAAGATCGTTTTAATCGCTCATTCTCAAGGTGGAATTATCATGTCGTCCTGGGCGGTGAGTGACACGCGTACCGAGACTTTTATAGGATCCAGCTCTGAACTCAATCTTATCAACGTATAGGACCAACTTCTCGCAGACTTCTCGTACCAACAACTCAAAAAGGTGGAGATTTACACATTCGCTTCTGCCGCCAATCATTTCTCTATCCCGGAAACCGAACACGGACCCGCTTTTGGATGCGTTGAGCATTTCGTGAACGAGAAAGATTATGTTTCGGATATCGGTGAGACTCTTTTCCTCACAAAAAATACGTTGCAGCTCTCACCTTCCCTTCGGATTGTATACTGATCAACATGTGTAATCTATCAGGTCTGCTGGCGTTCACACCTCAGCCCCCTCGTGGTCTTGAGCCCAATGCTTCCAATGTTCCCAGACTTAGTGGTCGTTTCGCAGGTAGGATATTCAAAAGATTAAACCAAACAGGTCACCTTCTTCTTACCCACTAGTAAGTCAAAACTTGATTGAGACTCTTCTCACACCGAATCACCTCGTTGAGCACTTCTTGATCCCTCAAAGTCTTGACTTTCAATATGTCTAATGACCAAATTAGCTGATTCACCTGTAGTCTGGCCCCTGGTAATTCCATACTCGATGACCCTGCAGTAATAGCGCACAGTAAATTCGCAAGTTACCTTCTATCTCCGGAAGAGAAAGAAGCAAGAGATCAAGGACAGCAACACGGTGAAGCTCAAGCCCAGATCCCAACAAAGTCTGGAAGTCGCCAAGATTACCGCGCAAACGACCAAACCCAGGTCCCTCTTCGAGCTGAAGGACCTTCGATCGCTTCGACCAAATAGACCCTTCGCGATCAAAATCTTAGGCTAATGTGAGGAAAGCTAGGAGATGTGAGAGATAAATCACGCACTGGTGTAGGATCACTCCACACGGTATATGACCAGCGAGAACGATTCTGTAATTTGACGGAACGCTTGATAGATTAGTTTACAGTGTGTTGTTTGTACTAAAAAGGCAGTCGACATCGTCTCTTATAATTTGGTATGTTTAAGTCTACCACCATATGTACATGTCTATGTCATCCCATGTTATGTCTGCAGAGCAACAGAATCAAGTTCATTCCACTAATCCAGGTATATACCCAGAGTTTTGATTTCGAAACACCTAAACGACATTTGTATCTCAACGTATCCATCTTGTGCTTTCCAATTCACCTTTTGATGTTGGAACATCTCAGGTTCTTCAAGGACGTTTAGCCATTTGAGAGATCTCGGTTTAATGCCGTTGCTGACAGATGAAGTACAATTACATCAGTTTGGATCCTCGTCAATTTTGCCGGTGTAAGATGTACACTTACATCCGTAAGGTGGCACTTGTCCTCCCACCAAGACTATCATAAAGTCTGAGTATTACAGACTTGCCTTTTTTGCCAGACGTGAAATCATCTTCACCTCTTTTGATAGTCTCTAAGATGATCCCATCGGTGTTTCTTTCAACTAGTGTGAATGTAATGGGAAGCTTGACGGTAGAATCGACAGGTTTGACTAGACAAATTTTAGGATATCATGAATCAGATTTGAGCTATACTACGAAGGAGAAAGGTGCCTTACAGTGGACGGGATTAATGAATGTTAGAGCCTGTTTGTAAACCCCACTTTCGATCAATCGTTTTTTGTGAGGTATAATCCCGAATGTGAACTCATGATACCCTCTATCTTGTTCGACATCGGGAGCAGTAGGTGAACGGAGGAGCGATATCCTGAGGCATATCGGGTTAGCACTATTTTCGAATGTGGCTTAGGTGGATAACACCACTGATACACCCGTATTTCTTGTTCGTGGAGGAGAAATGTCAACTCACCTCATTGTGTTTCCTTCGACTATGTAGCCATACTTATGATCACTGACAAACGATAAGCCATATCCAGCTTCACTCAGATCCGCGAACACATGGGCTGGAACTTCGAATTTGGCTTGGTCGATTGGTGTGTTTCTATGTGTGGGTCTTTCGATCAAACCGAATTGAGTGCCATATGTAGCAGTCAAACAGTGGATATCGAGTGGTAAGACGACTGTCAGAACTGATGTTAGCTTGCATGACCTCTGTATCGAGAAGGGATCAACTGGAACCTACATTTGAGGAACTTGTGAGTCTCATGCCAATCTACCTTTGCGTCTGCTCTGATAATGGGGTTGTTGTTTTGGTGTCTGCCATGCAGCGACAGTGCGTCCATCGAGATCTTTGGGCACGAATTTCTGACAGTTGATGATGGCTCACACGACCTCAGAGTTAGGTACTTACCTCGAGAATCACTTTGCTATGTCCAAAGGTACTGGTAGTTCTGATGGTTGATCTCAAAGGTCCGTTTGCGATAATTTCAACTTGATCAAACAATACTTCCCTTCCCATTTTGAGGTGATATATTTCGGCATCCCATGCATCGTACGAGAGGGGATAATCTTCATAGATCATCAAACCACCGCTGTCTGTCCCGACACCGGGTGAGATCAACTCTCTTTCTAAGCTGAGGTCATACAATGAAGTGATTCGACCATTCGAGATAGTAAGTCGAATCAACGAGTTTGACAAGATGAAAATATCCCCATCTTGACTTGCACTGGGGGAGTTCATGTTAGCAGGAGTGCTCAAACCCCCGATTCCAGCAATATCACTCGATAGATAGCCTAAGACCCTGGCTGTACTTGATGTGACTTGATTAATCTTTTCTCCTAGAAGTGATGTCCATTCGGAAGGAATCTCAGTCACTTGATTTCTTGGCAACCTTGCTCCGTCGAGTACAGCAAGAGATGTCTCCTTCGTGTGTCCATTCGCCACTCCAAGGGGGAACAAAGTATCCAGTGCCTCGTCAAGAAGAGCGTAGCATTGTATTGTGCGACGTCGATATATTTCAAGAGCATCGTCGTTGACCATCTTGATCGATGTTCCAGGGAGCACATCGTGGAATTGGTTCAATAAGACATCGTGCCATATTTCGTCCAGTCGTGATCTAATCTGAATGATAAGCAATGGTCTGTCTGATATCTCTTCGGACATCGACAGACTCACTTAGGATATACGTAGTCTGAAGACGATAAAGAGGCGAGAGTTGCGAAGTACTCCAGATCCCTCAAAAGTCTTTCCATACTTTGATTGCCATATTTGATTTTTGCTTGACTCGTGAAAATCTATCGGACCAATCTTATTCAATCAGCGGTGTCCAGAAATCCTGAAATCTAATATAAGGATACCACTCACTCCTCTGTGAAGTTCAAAATACAATTCCCCCCTCCAGCTTGGCAAGGTTTTACCACCTTTGGTCTTCTTGGCTACATGATCGAAGAAATCATCGATCTTGGCTATTCTGACAGTAGGTATTTCAGGATTCTTTTTCGACGATGAGCCTAATCTTCGGAGTTTCTCAAGCATTAAAGCAGTGGGTCCACCACCACCATCCCCATTACCGAACAACAACAGACATTGATCGGTGGATTCAAGATTTTTGTGTTGAATCATACCTTTTTGGAGCTCGGAGCTGAAGGAAAATCAGCATGCTAAATGAAATAAATGAATGAAGAGTCAGGCAAATAATATTGAAGAACCTACTAGTTGGCTTGTGCGTTGTACGTATCAGTGGGAGTCATATGAGCTAACACCTGACTACCATCAAGTCCTACCCAGTTAAAGGTGGAATTAGGGAATACATTGATATTGTTCCAGGATAACTAGACAAAGCTCGTCAGTTCAATACTGACCACCACTTTCACCAAATCATTGATCTCCACTAGCTCACCTTTTGAGTAAAAAAGTAATTAATACCAGCTAATCTCAGGATTTGAGGTAATTGAGAGGCATAACCGAAAGTATCAGGTAGCCAAGCTACTTTTGCTCTTTGATCAAATTTGTCTTCAAACCATCTTTGACCATAGAGATATTGTCTTATCAATGATTCTCCTGAAGGGAGCACACAATCATGCTCTAACCATGTTCCTCCGATAGGATGGAATTTCCCTTCTTTAGCTGATTTCGTTATCCTCTCAAATAAAGAGGGATAGAGTTCTTCAAGCCACACATACTGCTGAGCCGAGGACGCGGCGAATTGATGTTCTGGATATCGATCCATCAGATCAAGTTGAGTAGACCAGCTTCGCGCGATCTTTTGCTGTGTATGTGTATACCGCCATAGCCATCCGGTGTCAATATGGCTGACATTGTCTGTATCAGCACGCCATCATTCGGTTCATTGCAGTGACTCACCAGTGTCCTAAAGCCCAAATTCTGACATCCTCATCTTCGAGCCTTTCTACCTCAGACCCGAGCACACTCCGAGCTAGGTTTCTGCCTTGTTTGATACTCTCATCAATCACTTCCTGGCTGTCTATTCGGAATACGTTCATGATTTCATTTGCGGCTTTAAGAGCTTTACGGGAAATTGAAGATCGTTCACCTTCTGCGGCTCTGGCGAGTTGTTTGAGGACTTGGAAGTCGATTTTTAGCGCATGCGCTTCGGAGCGTACGAGCACAAGGTCCGCTAGCTCCAAGTGGTATTTCATATTCATCTATAAATCCTGAACTTCAGTATCGTCCCAACATAACACATAATCGGAGAAGTTCCAGCTTACATCAGGTTCATGATGTCTATATCCATTGATTCCAATACCAAATATCCCGTTACATGCAATTTCGATGTAACATTCGTATGTCCCAGCTTGGACGGCTTCACGAGGAATGATCTGTTCTATCCTACGATCTTCAACGTAGCCAGGATAAGCCGTGATGGTAGAATTAGGTCCACCTGTTATTCCATGAATAGGATCTCCGTTGACATCACATATCAATGCTTCACAAGACGGATCAAATTCGACTTTGGCAAGGCCTCACATTAGTACAAAGTGTAACTGTCAATTATCGATCAAACGATGCTCAACTCACAGACCACCGGTTCACACGAGTTTTTAAAGCTATCCGGAATTTTTATCTCCACCTTGACCCAATGTTGACTCCAGCTACCTCCAATGAGATCTCCCTTCTTCAGTAATTTGGCATCAGCTCCCTGAAGTTTCTCAATGCCTTCATGGAATGACACTTTCTCTATATCTGGAGCGGACCATATGGTCATTCGTACAGTGTCCTCATCGTCCAATCGGACCCGGTCCAGTGTTGAACCCAGGTTGAACCCATCATATGGACCTTCTAGAAAGAGGTCGAGACGCTTGAGCGACTATGATAATGTCGTCAGTGGTGTTGATGCCATCCGCTTTGTTGAGCTTCTCTTACTCACGATACCGGGAAGCAGATTGTGCTGTACATCCTCAGTTAGCTGAGGATAAGCTACTGGATATCTATTCTTCGACATGTCGTGAGTTCTATACGCAGTAAGGCTCGTAATTGCTTGAAGTGCATCCGGAATAGTGATGCGTTAGGAGCGGGACGAAGATTATGACCTGATCTGCTGGCTTGACTGTTCTGCGAACAATAATCGGGAACGGCTCATAGGACATTGAAGAGCCGATATCGGATCGTGCTTGTAGCCGATCCAAGCCTCATGTTATTGCTTTGCTTATACTTGCATTTCGAATCTCTCTCACAAGGTGGAAGCTCACATGCGTAGGAACAGTAAGGACTGTTCAGGCAAACTCCGACGTGGGGACGTTTGCATCCGATCAGGATTTCGGTACAACATCGGGTAAACAATAAGCCATTGTGACGGCGGCCCGGAGCTTCTCATGCTTAAAACAATCATGTGGAGCACACGTTTGATCGCGATAAGCGCTAAACTCGAAGGAGTAGTTTTCGAGACCGAGGCGTTTGTCCTTTACCCTTGTTGTACATAGACCCCGCGATGTTCGGGATTTAGGCAAAAGACTTGCACCGACTTTTCTCACCATAAAGCGCCGAACATTGGACTCTGATCCACCTGCTGGGCAGGACCCCATTGGCAGCCCCATAGGTGATCCCCAAGGTGCTCCGTTCTCGGACAAATCTCACCCCTGCCAAGGGGTATGAGAATCTGTGGCTTGCCGGGCCGAGGAAGCTTCGAGTGGGGTTGAACTACTATTGAAATCATATGAGAAGACTGCGACAAGCTCTCTATTTCAGGTTATCCGACTCGGAACTCGTCTTTAGCGTGTCAGGCGACACAAATTTCCAGATATAAGCGGTCTTTCTCAGGAATGCTTTTGACATCTTCCCCACATCTTCTTCGTGGAGCGCCAAATCTGACATTTAGCTAGACCACTATCCTCAACGTCATGTTTGAAGAAAAGAAAGAACTCGAAGAACATGTTGAAGGCATCAACAATGCACCTGCTCTTGGGAACCAAAAACGGTCTGCCAATCATCAGCTTGATGATGCCGCAGCTTATCTCGCTCAAGCGGGTCCAGTGGAATATACCGACGAAGAGAAGAAGCGTGTAATTCGAAAGATTGATCTCTTCGTTTGTGTTCCCATGTGCATGACCTATTTCCTTCAACAGGTGAGGATTTGTTTTTGTTCTATGATGAGTCGTGCCAATGCTTACGACACAAACTACAGCTCGATAAATCATCTCTCAGTTATGCTGCTATCTTCGATATTCAAACACAGACCGGGTTGCATGGTAGTCAGTACAGGTTAGTCACAGCTCGTCTTTTCTCATAGGCTCGGAACTGACGAGATGTTACCTCGCAGTTGGTTGAGCTCCGTTGTTTACATTGCCCAGCTATGCCTTCAGCCAGCCTCATCATATGCTTTGATCGCTTTTCCCATCAAGTACTGGGTTACGTTCAACATGCTTGCTTGGTCTATCGTAACTGTTTGTACTGGAGCAGCCCACAATTTCACCGGGCTAGTCATTTGTCGTCTTCTTCTCGGTATCTTCGAGGCTACCATTCTCCCATCTTTCATCTTCCTCACCCAGATGTGGTACACCAGAAGGGAGCAATCCTTCCGAACGATAGCATATCAGATTGCCAATTCCTTTGCCGCCATTCTTGGTAAGTTCATGGTTCGGGTCCACAGTTTTGATAGGCTACTTACACCTATTCACAGGCCCCATCATGTCTTTCGGTATTGGTCGTGCCACTGAAAACTCTAAAACTGTGAAAGAATACCAAGGAATTTTCTTCTTCATTGGTTCAGTCTCAGTTGCATTTGTGCCAATCATCTTTTTCATGTTGCCGAATTCGCCTACTACAGCCAGATTTCTCAGGAAAGGCAACGATCGAGTCATTGCGATTGACCGGTTGAAAGAAAACCAAATGGGTACGAAAGTGAGTCGTGACAATCTACATGCAGGATCCTTTCGACGATGCTCATCACCCATTCGTAGTCATCTAAATGGAAGTGGAATCAAGTTTGGGAGACCTACAAAGACCCCAAGACATACCTCTGGGCCGCGATGTATTTCTGTACTTCCACCCCTTCTGGTGGTTTCGGCGCTTTCGGTGGACTTGTAGTCAAAGGACTTGGATTCACTTCCTTCAAAGTAAGTCGGGATCCTGTTCCCAGATGGTGAAGAATGGTCGCTGATTGTGAAGAAATACAGGCAATTCTCATGCAAGCCCCAACCGGTGCCATCGCGATACTCACATTGCTTATCACTATTTTCCTCACCAACCGATTCCAAGCTCGATGGATGATCGTAGCGTGAGTGCCTTCCTCGCCAACCCTGTATTCCTTCGCTCATCATTCCAAACCGTAGTGCATGTGTGGTTCCACCTATCGCTGGGGCGGTTGGTTTATGCAGAGTCCAACGTTCCGACCCGTACATCCTTTTGGCATGCTATTATGTTGCTCAATCTCTCGCCGGTATTCAACCTCTTCTGTACTCTTGGGCAAACTTGAATCAAGCGGGTTCCACCAAGCGAGTTGTAGTCTTCGCTACAATGTTCGTCGCCCAATGTACCGGTAATGTAAGCTGTTTCAATTCGTGAAGATTAGGTTTGGTGCTGATGCAATCACACCTACAGATTGTTGGTCCTCAAGTTTATCTTGCCAAGGAGGCTCCGTACTAGCACACTGGTCTATATGTCAATATTGGCTGTTGGTGTGTTTTGTTCTGCCTGATCGTTGCCATGCGATTCTACCTTTCGTTCCTAAACAAAAAGCAGGAAGCACGACGAGTGGCTTTGGGACTTCCCGCCGATATTCAAGACATGTCCATCATGAACCAGGCCGATGCAGCAGCTTACAAGGAGCAACTCGCCTCCCAAATGGCCGCCGCTGGTTTGGACGCTGCGAAGCTTTATGAAAACGCCTTCGATGATATGACTGACTTTGAGTGAGTAAGAGATCGTTTCGAAGATATCGAATGCTAATCTTGGACATTCTTATAGAAACCCCTACTTCATGTATGTGATATAAGAAGGAAATAACGAATCTGGGCTTGGGTGATTCAACTTAGACGTAGCAAAGCGGAGAAGCATAAAATGTCGGACTGAAGGACGCCATGTACATACTCAGGGTTTTGAGGAATGCATAATATGACAAGTCCAGTCTGGTTGCGCAAGTCGGGAAACCATACATTCGGCGAGCACAACGCAACTTCGATTGCACAACCTCTATAAGCAGATGCCCCCAAGCTTTGAACTCATCCGCCGTATTGCCGATCACTCCCCGCATGTCATTTGACCTATATTCTTGTATCGAACTGATTGCCATCAAACTACATTGATAGCAACTGAGGTACAATCTTCAAGCCCTTTCTTCTCATCCATAACTGGCGACTCTTCAGCTAATCGTCGATCGACTTTCGCAACAGCCGCATTGGGACCTTCGAAAGCCAAAGCGATCTCTTCCAGTGTGAATCCTTTGGTCTCAACCATGACTGCAGAGATATCAGCCAATATTAAGTTTAGGAGTTTACGCGTGGACTGGCTTACAGAAATAGGCCAGAACCCATTGGACCGACAAGATTGGCACAAAGACCAGATAGTATTTCCAACCGATGTTGGCGAGAGCGATGGAATTAACATATGATCCGTACTTTCGAATAAGTCAGAGCCTTTCACATAGCTTCTGTACTTCGATCCACACTCACTGCACCCCAAGCCTGGTTGACTGTGTTCCATACTGCCATTCCCTTGCCTCGTAAGGTGTAGTTCAGTACTTCTGCGGGGTAAGAATAGAATAGAGGTTGGGAGAAATTATTGGGGATGGAGTAAATCCAGACCATAGCCACAGAAGCAATTCCAGCTGCCTTGTTAGTCTGACCTGACTTCGCGTACACCCCGTTGGATGCACCCATGGCAGCCATACCGACCGCCAACATGGGCCAAGCAATGAGTACCATCGGACGTCTTTTTGTATATTTGAGAGCGCGAGCACCAGCAAATTGTAATAAGAAGGACCACCTGGAATTGTCAATAAGAACCTGTGATCACACAGCTACTCACAGGTTGAGACCGGCACCGATACCAGTTGTCTGTGCTGCGCCTTTGATGCCGCACTGAGCTAGGACCACGGAGTAATACATGGTGATGATGTTTGATCCATTTAACTGAGGATTCAAGTAATCAGCTGCCGCTATCCTTCGGTCTTCGGCTTAGTCTCACCTGAGGCATAAAAGTCATCAACGCCGCAAGGCCAAGTCGATGTTTGTTGCCTGGAATCTTGAGAACTTGAGCCCAAGAGTATCTTTGGTGTGCATTTTCTAAAGCGATGGTAGCCTTCATCTCCTCCCACTCGAAAGCAACCAGCTCGTCGTCTTCGTTACCGTTCCCGTGATATTTAACAAAAAAGGCTCGAGCTTCTTCCTCTTTTCCGTTGGCAATTAGGAAACGAGGGGTCTCTGGAACAAACTGTACAGCAATAAGCATGTAGATGGCAGGCAATAGCTGGAGGAGATAGGGAATCCTCCATGACCAGGACGAGGCGAGGTATGAAGTCCCAAAGGTAATCAAAGAACCGACAGTGGACCCAAGTTGCCAGTTGCAATCCCAGAACGCAGCCATTTGAGGTCGGAACCGAGGATGGGCCTACAGTATCAGCAAGCAGAAACCCCAAAGATCACTCACAATCTCTTGCATCATGATTTGAGCTGTCATGAGGAAAGGAGGGATACCTGAGCCGATAATTGCCCTCGAAACAACAAACAACGCATAACCGGTATTACCCTGCTTGACGCCAGCAATGACTCCAATGATAGTACCCAGCATCATGGTAATGGTAAACCATCGTATAGGCCATTTTCGTCCAAATCGATCGACAACGTAGGCATTGATAGGTCCCATGCAAATTCCAACGATATATGCAGCGGCATTCATTAATCCAATCCGATTGGCATCCGGATTGCCCAAGTCGGCGTGCCAACCTCGAAATCTTAGGCTCAGCTACGAAGTCTGATAGTCAAAGAGGTTAATACACGTACTTGGTAGAGCTTGGAGACCACCGGTTATGGTTCCGTCGTAGCCGTTGAGAAATTGACCGACATAAAGAATAGATGCGAAAAAGAACAAACTAGAAAGACCCTTGTTTCGAGGCCACTTGGTCAAGTCCACAGCGTTGGGGCTTAAGAGGCATCAGCTATACATGTTATAGTAATGGTACAAAGACTCACATCGATGCCCAATTTATATCCGTTTGACCCGTCATGATTTGATAAGTTTGCTTGATTGTCAGGTGAGAAACGAATCTTGAGGACAAAGCTGACTATCTCTTATTTATACTTTCTAACGGGATTTCTTTTTCGTTGTCGTTTTCAAAGCGCGATAAGCCTTGATGCGCGTTATAGTCGGATCAAGACAAGGTGCTTGACATCCCCATCTCAACTGAGGTAGGATGACTTTGTATTTCTTGCGGTTGGCTATGCACAATCAGGGAGGGCGAACATTCGTTTCGACGAGAGATAAGAAATTTGAATTTCGCAGAGACTAGAGGCCGTTATTATCCTAAACGGGAAAAAAGGTTCTTGATACCACGACGCCGAGATCTTCAAGGGCCGAAATGACGGCCGAGTGCGGGTGGGGGGTTGAAGAAATAATCGAAGAAAGGAGTGACTATACTTCGTTCTGCCATTCATGACATATGGACGGATCGTTTCACACCAAGTACATAAATCCTCCTCGACTGAACTCGTAATAAGGCTGCCCTCTGTCTCGATTGATCCTCGATACTTTTGCTGCCTCTGCATCACGCCATAATGCCGATCCCAGTTGCTGTTCGTACCACTCCTCCTCCTGAGCTACCCCCTTTCAAATTTGCGAACAGATTTGACCAGCCCTTATTTGGTGATTGGCGAGATGAGCTATCTCTCAAGGGCTATACTGTGGTGAAAGGTGCTATTCCACGGGAAAAGGCTCTGGAATATCGAGAACGAGCTTTCCAGTGGTTGGAGAGCTTTCCCCTCGGATTTGATCGAAACGACGTCAAGACGTGGAAAAATGCGTCACTGCCGGTTCATATGAAAGGTGGCATGTTTCATGGATACGGCTTCGCGCATGAGGAATTTGTAAGCGAAGTCACCTTGATACCTAAGTGTGAGAGTCAAGCTAATTATGAATTAGGTCTGGGATATCCGATGCGAAACTGGAGTCATTGACGCGTTTGCCAAGGTCTGGGGAACAGATGAATTAATCACCTCGTTTGACGGGGGTAGCATCATGTTACCCAAGCGGACCGACGTCTTTGATGATGGCAAATGGGAGCATATGGAGTGAGTCGACTTATCGGAATGCTCTGCGCTGACATGAATAGTCAATCATGCTGGAGGAAAGGCTTCTACTGCTGTCAAGGGATCGTTAACTTAAACGAAAATGGACCTGAGGATGGTGGTCTGATGGTACTCGAAGGTAGCTCGAAGGTTGTCGAAGAGTACTTTGATATTCATGGACGTCAAAGCTATACCACATGGGGCCCATTCGACTGGAGATAAGTTTGGAACCTAAAATCTCCTGCAAAGACAAGAGCTGATGTGAGGCGTAATCATACAGGTTTTACAGATGAAGAACAACAGTGGTTCTATGCCCGGGGTTGCAACTGGGTCAAAGTATGTGCTGAGCCTGGGGATCTCATACTCTGGGATTCAAGGACTATGCATTACAACGTCCGACCGAAAGGAGAGCGTGATCGTGTCTGCACATGTGAGTTTGGGGACGATAGTGAGCGTTGCTGATCTCCTAGATGTCTGCATGGCACCATCAAATTTGTTGTCAGCAGAGGATCGTGCAATCCGAAAAGAAAGTTTCGAACAGTTCAGAGGAACTACCCATGTTCCTTTTGCGGCTATATACTCCCGACCTCATGAACCCAAGATTCGAGAAGGCGGGAATCCGTGTCCATACGATAACGGGAAGCCTAAGAACCCGCCAAAACTCACCAAAAGACTTTTACAATTGGTCGGGAAGGAATCTTATTGAACTAGACACACCCCACTGATCTCGAAATATCCATCATCATGCATATATCTTTCACAGTGTATTATTGAATTCCAAGGTGAAGTCGCTAGAATTGAGATTCGACCACAACTCTTCCATTTCGGCTATGGCAGATGCAGCTGCTTCATCTTCCAGCATTCTTTGTATGAGATCCACACCACGGGGGATCATGGCATTTGGCGCTCTATGTGAGGCTAAAATATCGATCGCTCCCCGTATTTCTGACCGTAAGACAGACTTTGCTTGTATGTTATGCTTGCCGTGCAGCAGATCTGTGGCAAGGATGATAGCCGCCATGACAGTGTCTGAGGAGATATGCCTGATCGTAAGCACGAATATTACGCAGAAGGACTCACCAATTCTTCTGAAATATCACGGGTACTCTCACTTTCCTCGCCAGTATAGTTTCCTGAGCAGCGGATAAGCAGTGCTATGTAAAGTAATGTAAGCGAGTGGATGGCTCTTCTCTGACCGGAGACCTTACCTCTCTTGCCTCAGCATACCGATCATCGGTATAACTGGCCCGCAAGAACCACCGGAAAAGGAAAATTCGACATTGAGGTATCAGCGTTGCCAGTAAGTAACGTGACCACGGTCTGTAGTCAAAGGCCCCCTGATAGTTCATACTGTCTGGGTATACCTCGTCTAGTCGAGGGATATGATTGGGAAACGGGTCCAAGGTTACCGTCAAACGTTGGTGATAAGTCTTTGCACAACGAAAACGAGCACTAAGAGATGTAAGTTTACTGAAATTGTTATTGAAATCCCGAAAAAAGTTGGCTAAACGGCCCATTATGATGATGCTGCGTTCAAATCAGCAGTTTGGCCCGTCCAAATATGCGATACGTACTGGGTGGTCCCCGTGGTCTGAGCAAAAGGACAAGGCGAGATCAGTGTTCCATTACGTAGGTTATGATCATCAATATTTGACGGTGCATCAGATATCGCGGCTGAAGTTTTGGTTAAAAATCAGCAGAATGGTGTGCTTGCGGACGTACCAGGGTTTAAAAGGGAAAAGGGGTGTTGAGAATCGGGACTCATACTGTATTGTACTTGGGGTTAGAATTCGAATCTCAAGTATGGCAGATGTGCAAACCCACCAATGACCGATGTCGAGACACAACCAAATTCTTTTGGCCAGCTCGAAACTGATCTGATCCGTGGAATTACGATCATGGGAGTCGGCACACAGTAGATGATATCTCAGCCTCTTCGCAAGGCTTATACCACAATCTATAAGAGTGGCTAGGTAGCTCGAAGCGCTGCATCAGGCCCTTATCAGCTGAAATCATTGTACACACAAGAACCATATCGAGGAGACTTACCCGAAGGCGTGCGCGACCATCGGCAGTACGCAGATGGTTTGTAGTACCAACATCGTTGGTTGAGACATGAAATCGCTCAAATGAAGGCAGTTGAGAGATAAGTCAAAATATAGTCGAGGTAGAATGTTGCCCGCGTCTGCAAATTAGTGTGAGCATGGGTCTGATGAATCGCCACGACAACGGACCTGAAGGTATACCAACCTGCATCATAGTGGTTTCATCTATAAAGTAGAGACTGCATGATAAAACAGCGAAATCTGTATGATATTGATGACAATTTTAGCCTTCGCCTTCTGAGGACATGTGAAGGGATGGATGTGGGAGATTTGCACTTACAGAGTGCGAGAAAGTCGTATGAATGAGTCACTGTCCGATTGGCACCCAATTCTGTCATCCAGTGCTCATGTAATTGCAGAAACGTTGGAATGTGGAAGACCGCATGTATCCAGTGAAGGACATTACAATGATAGCCAACGAGGAAGTCTGCGTAATTCGGTACGAGAAGATGTAGTGATTCAAGGGTTGTCTGTGACGCCTGGGGGAACAACACGGTTGGCTGACAGGGATATTAATGTCATATACCATCTAGGAAGGTTTGGACCCAATCACATGCTTACTTGTTGATCTGTCCCTATTCGCGACTCGTAAATCTCCCTTACTGTTGCTAAATGATCTGGCTGTCTGAGAGTAGTCGAGTTTTCGAGTGTTGGAGTTGAGTCTCTGGAGACATAAGCCTGAGGCTGGGGACTCCCAGTTGACCTATCGTCTCTTGGCTTGGTTAAAGCATTAATGATCTTTTCTTGTGCCGTAATTTTTCTATGCAGCTCTTTGTTCTCCTCCGCGAGTTCTGTCAATGTAGGTTGACGCCGTGGTCGAGTTTTGCCTGCACTTCCAATAAGTTTCCCGTTGACGATGACCGTTCTACCGAAGCACAGGCCTACATTCAGCATTATGCGAAACAAGCTGGAAATGATAAAGTCACTCACTGCTGTTCACAAAATTCACCGATACCGCGTTTGATACATCTAGAACAAGGGTATACCTTGTCACATTTCACCTGAACCAACTCAGCTCAAACTTCTAGCTACCGCCTCACCTTTCTTCGATAGCAGAAGCCGCAGCTATGAACATGTGCATCAGAATTGTAGCTGCATAGCGAGTGATACAACTTCCTCTTACTCACCTCTTGACTTCTCTTTGACTCGCTCTGATGTTTTCAAATCTTGAAGGGCCCACACCTGGGGACGCACCTACGTTCATCGGTCAGAGATGTTGAGGCGAGAGTCTTGCGATGTCCTAATATGTATACAGGTGGATGAGCGATTGCGTCAGGTGCATCGAATCATATTGTGGATCAGCGGTGTCATGCTCGTGGACCGGTAAATGAGCTGTGAAGCCTATGCGATGACTTAAGCGCTTATCGTTCTCCCCATCTCACACTGATCTCGCTTGCGTCTTTTCGTTGATAACGTGAATTGAGCCCTTACGAGTAAACACGCGCTTGGGATGAAGTCCAACAAATCTAGATCCACATGTTTACCCAAGCTACTTATACACTACAACGACAGCATGACTCTTTGAAGGAAGATTTGAATTAGAATAGATCATTACTTGTCTCATTACCGCTACAGACGATCTCGCTTGTTCCCGTATCCGCGATGATGATGTATTACAATGCGGAAAGAAGATGTCATCCAGTACATATAAGATCAACCCAGTTCAGAATGAAGCTTTCACCTCTCATTCCTGTCAATTCGATTCTTGCCTCTCAAGTGTAGATTATCCATTTAGCAGCAGACCGACAGTTTAGCCCACAGTCATTGTTGATAGACAAGATGATCGCTCAACCCTTCGTATCACCGGATGATATCCGCGCAACATTCTGTACGGCTTTATCGAGCATGTATAGAGAGGAAGTACCTCTGTATGGAGATTTGGTGCAATTAGTGAATGACGTGAACGAGGTAGTTACAAAGTCTGCCCCTGATTTCTGGGAGATAGGCGGTGAGTAAGGTCGCTTTCATAAAAAATACTTTCCACAACCGCATGTCGTTATGGAGAATGATTGCTTATTATACAATACTTCTCACGTCTAGATCGGTTGAGAGTAGAAAGACATGGTGCTATCAGGCTGGGTACCAAATCCGAATTGACGATGATAGCAAGATTATTCAAAGTAATGGGTATGTTCCCGGTTGGATACTATGATCTTTCGACATCTGGAGTACCTGTGCATTCAACTGCATTTCGACCAACCACTGTAACAGCATTAGAAAAACATCCCTTCAGAATATTCACTTCTTTATTACGTCCGGAACTGATTCCTGACGTAAAGCTGCGACAAGAGATTGAGTCTATCCTAGTCGAAAGAGATATTTTTCATCCGTTAGTCAGGAAACTAGTTGACAAAGCAGAAAAAGAAGGTGGACTGAATAGAGAAGATTCGAACTTTTTGGTGGAATCAGCATTAGAAACTTTCAAATGGCATGATAGGGCTCTGGTGGATGAAGATACTTATACAAAAATGAAGAAGACTCATCCTTTACTTGCGGATGTAGCTGGATTTAAAGGCCCGCACATCAATCATCTGACTCCCAGAACGTTAGATATCGATGCTGTACAAAGAATGATGGCGGAAAGAGGGTAAGCTATTACCCTTCTACTATATCCATATTCGTTATTCAAAGACATTCATAGAAATAGCTAATATCTATTTCCAGAATTCCGCCTAAAATGGTCATTGAGGGACCTCCACGTAGATTATGTCCCATCCTTCTCCGACAGACCTCCTTCCAAGCTCTGACTGAACCTGTTCTGTTTGCTGGTGCATCACCCGGTGAGAATAGTCACGGATCCCATCGGGCAAGATTTGGCGAGATCGAGTCTAGAGGAGCGGCTCTGACCCCGCAAGGTGAGCTATGCTTTTTTCTACTATCGTCAAAGAAGAAGACCTCATGTTGAGATTGTGTTAGGTCACTTTTTATATCAATCATTGATGAAACAAGCAGGAGCATTCACACCTACCGATAACAACGATCGATGGCAGTCCAGACTATCTACTATATTCTCGCCTTTCCCTGATACCTGGAATGACATCCGTAAACAAAACCTGGCTTATTTCAGATACACTCTGGACAACTCCGCTTCCTTATCTTTGGTCGATGAGGGGTCGCACATTGATCAACTGCTCGATCAAGGCATAGTGAAGATCACTCCTATAGTATATGAGGATTTTCTTCCTGCATCAGCAGCAGGTATTTTCCAATCGAACCTTGGTGATCATCAGAAAACAACTACAGAAGGAACAAGTGCTAGAGTAGAGATGGAAACTGCCCTGGGGACGACTATACAAGAATATTTTGAATTGTATGCAGACATTCAGCACCAAAGCTTGCTGGAAATAATGGAAATCACAGGTTGTCAAGTTGATTGAGATTATCATCTATGTAATGTCCATAACCTGCATCGCGAGTGATCAAAGAATACAACAAATGTACTACATTTAAAGGATCACTAGCACAGATATTTGGAAGCAACGAGTAGCACGCCTTGATCTCTACAGCCCTTCTAGAGCACTCACTAAACCCAATCTCGCTTCTTCCATTTCGTTTTCACCTTCTATCTCATCACCGAGCCCCACGATATCTTCACCAGAGTCCGCTATCAGAAGGTCTCCTTGAACCGGGTCATCACGATCCCCCTCTTGTTCAGCAGATGCTGCTCCAATCCAATGAGCCGCGTCTTCCGCCCATATTCCGCCAACCCCACTGGCCCACATCCAGCCTTCTCCCAGATCTCTCGGAAGACCACCTTTTCTCATGAATCCCGGTGACATCGTAAACCGTCTGTGTGAAGGAGCGACATGCCCTGGTCTCACAGTGATTTGACCTGAAGATGATTCACCGAGAATAGATATTGACTTCGATTTAGCCATAGATCCACTCGCCCGAGTATCGGAAAACTGGTTCGCGTGAGCATCTAAACGTCGATAGATGTCGTTGAGCTGAAACGGGCAGATGATGATTAGCCCGATCTCGGAGATGACAAATGCAGCTCACCTCTTCACTTCTCCATCGGGGTGTTCGAACCTCCAACACCTTTTCACTGATCCCAACAGCCCATCCTCCTTTGCCATTAG
Source organism: Kwoniella shivajii (assembly GCF_035658355.1). Classification (NCBI taxonomy): domain Eukaryota; kingdom Fungi; phylum Basidiomycota; class Tremellomycetes; order Tremellales; family Cryptococcaceae; genus Kwoniella; species Kwoniella shivajii. Next base: position 2,051,125 of record NC_085911.1, read on the forward strand.
GAACATGATGATCATCTTCGGCTTGCTTCTTCAGCATCGCCTCCCATTTCTCTTTCCTCAGCGTGGAGGCGACCTCTGTATCCGGATCCGTCTCCTCTCCGGCAGAAGAATACTCAGAAGACATATAGTCTAGATGCAGTGCTGATGGAGGTATATGGACATCTTGAAAAGAGGGATCAACGGCAGAACGTTTACGGCGTTTCTGTTTCTATTGGTGATCTCGATTAGTCATCATCACAACGATAAAACAAAGAAGGGCTGATTGATGGTAGCCCAGCTCACCAGATCCTTCCGTGCCCATCTTCGCCTCTTCTTGGTATATCTATCTCTCCTTTCCACACCCTTAGGATCATTTTCTTGCGTATACCGCTTACACATATTCACAAAAGCTGTTTTGGCAGCGATATCTATAATCTCAAAATTCATGTCAGTCGTCGGTATCCTAGGATGTAGTCCGACAAGAGCCTCTTCGAGTATCTGGTGGGAAATTTTGGCGACCCACTAGCACGCAAATTTAGCTCTTCCCCTCAAAGTCTTACATGTGCTTTACGTCATAGACTCACATTACGATTGATCTCGTCGTTCAGTTGACAGTTCCAATCAGGTACGAATGGATTATTACCAGAATCAAGAGCGATATTGTGTGAAGGAGGATCGCTCATCTTCGACGGCGGAGGAAGAGGATCGTCCAAACCCACGCCGATAGTGGATCGCATCTTTGTATCAAGTTTATTGTCAATGACGTTCTCGTGCTATACTCGTTGCGCGTATCTCACCTTTATCCTAATACTTTTTGCCAGTTCAGTCTTCCTGTCTTTTTCCAATCTTTTCCCCGTCTCTTCGTCTCTCCTCGCGATCTTCTTATCCTTCGATGGACCTGCTTCACTCCCTTTCCTTTTTACCCTCTTTTTTGATAACTCCCCGGCAGGACTGTTTGTCACACCAGATTGAGCATGCTGCTCATCTGCTGAGGGTGATTGCAAAGATGGATCGACCGTTGGTATCGGTGTAGATACAATTGCGGCTGATACAGCTGTGAGAGCAGCTTGAACTTGTTCATATTTGTCCTCTTGAGGTCCACATGGTTTAAGCTGTGCCAGACGACGCAGTTTCACGATTTCCGCTTGAAGCTGCTCCCTGGTCCACTCATTCAACTCTCGGCCGTCATGACTGTTATCCGCTTCGCCTTCACCATCTGCCTCGCTGCCCTTACCGTTTGGTTGCAAGTCATTCAGTGTTTGCTGAGCTATATGGATGTGTTCACGCTCTGACGCTTGATCTATCCCCTGTTCCTGGTCTTGTTCTGCGACGTGATGAGCTAGGATATGACTGTCATTGTCTATCGATTCGAGTGCTCGTACTAGATCCACCTGTTCCATGATTGACAATTGATGAACCCCTTTAGAGTGGAGGGAAGACAATCAATCGGATGAGGATGATAATTGGAAAAGCTAAAAGGGGCAAAGAGTGTAGGAAGAAATCGACAGGTTGGGTATGGGAAAGATATAAAAAGTTATCAGCCAGCCTTTGTGCCCGGTGAAAGGGTCAAATTACGTAATAAGGTGTTGATGCGGACATGACCTTCTGATCTCCGTGATGTGTCACTAGAAGACGCGTAACATTTGGATAAGTTCACTTCACGATTGTAGTATCCCGTTTAACGAAGATCTGAACACACCCATTGGAGGTCGTAAAGAACGACATTTGGACAAGTACAAGGAGGAACTACAATGTGGTGTGTGTCAAGTACATCCCTATCCGTCATACAATGGAGCGATGGGAGTCATGCTGACAGATTGTCCTGCGTCGTCGGTAGTAAACACATTCTGAACGCTCAAGTCGCTATTAGAGCACCATGCTGCAAAAAGTTCTTCGATGTGAGCTACATCCCTTCCTTCTGTTCAGATCGGTTGTTCTTATCTGAGATCTTTATGATCGACCGCTTATGCTTGATGTAACGTTGATAGTGTCCCGAATGTCACGCTGAGAGTCAAGACCATCCTCTGAGAAGGACCTTGGAAATGGCTTTTATATGTAAAAAAGTGAGCATCACGAAAGCAAGGTCGCTTTTCTGTATTCTGGCTATCATCGTGTGAATCAACCCTTGGTTTCATACCAGACCTCTTGAATGAAGTCTCTCCTGTCCTATTCTTCACACCGGCGGAGCACAGAAGACATATATGCAGTCCATTGGCTCTGCCATATATCAGGCGACTTGATAAATGATAACCAGATTCTGCAGACTGACGTATCCTTACTAGTGCAAAAAAGGGTTTCGTAAAGACATGACGACATACGAGGATTCAGATGAATATTGCCCTCATTGTGATAACCATTATGTGTTGGAAGCAAAGGAACCGCAAGCTATGATTGGTGTCGAAGGTGAAGATGCTAGAATTGACTCTCGGTACGTACCCAATTTCTAGATCTACCCAGCTTTCCCGCATGACTACAAGCCACTGTCTTCCATATACTTTTATAAGAGCGGGTAAAGCTGATCGTGACCTTCTATTCTACCTTGTCATTATGGATATCGCAAATCAATGAACTACTATGACGTATTCACTCATGGTTTCCTGTCTTTCTCCCAATCTTTGCCCCTCTGAATATACCTCCTTCCCATGCCACTTTCCCGCCTCAAGAATGATCAAAGATGACAGAGTGAAAGAAAATCCAGAGAGAAGCTTGTTCACGCAGAAGGACGTTTCAGATAAGGTCGAAATACCTCTCTGGAAAATGAATGGGCGATGACCTGTGGACGGCACACCAAATGAAACAACGAGGTGGATTGTCATGGAGAAGTATAGCTAACATCGTGAGAGGCCTCGATGTTCGGTATAGCGGGCAAAACCAGTATACAGCGTTTGAATGTGAACAGAAGTCTCTGGAGATAGGACGGTATGATAGAGTTACCGGTCGAGGTAATCTACTGTGAACCAGTGAGCTGTATGTATCTATAATGCTACGTTTGGATCCTGGTTCCTACACGCTTCCCTCCTGCTTCTCTGGTTAACACTTCAAATTCGGATTGCGTTGAGATGGTCATTATCATCTCTATCGTTCTAATAATCCAGAGAAGGGATGCTATGGATCCCTTGTCGAGCATATGTTATTCTCACCCGTTGGCAAGATACCAGATCGCCTTGGACAATGAGCTGGCCGATGGGTTTCGGGCATATCATCGGACGATAGATCTCGGATTTGACCGAGTTGGATAATATGATATGACGTGCGCGAATGGCATCAGAAATCACGACTGAATGAGCAAGCAACCTGTGATGATGTTTTTCTTGATAAGGTACAAGTATTCTTGCTATATAAGAACGGGGCGAACGGCATGTGGGAGAACGTTATCATCATTTCATACCGTGTAGTTGTGACATCTTCTACTTTGCTCTCTATTTGCCTAATAATATGACTAATCAACAACAACCCACGATCGCTTCAAGAGTGAATCACATCAAAGAAGCTTGGTACGAGAATAGACCGGCGTATGGCATCATTACCAAAGCTCCTGGTGCGGGGCTTGTCAGGACGCTCGCCGGACTTAAAAGATATGGATTAGACGTGAGTGAATCCCACAGAGACTGGAAAATGGGGTAATTAAGCTAATCTTCAACATGCCTCTGCAGTTCATCGTCTTGGACGCCGAGCATGGAAACTACGACGAGAAGTCTCAGTTTGATGCATATCATTCTATTGCTGCTCTCGGTGTTTCTCCTGTAAGTGATAAACCGATCTTTTGAGGTAAGTATCCGAAAATGATACTATCCGTTGCCTAGATCGCTCGATGTCCCGGAATGGGAAGTGAGAAGTGGGGCATCAGAGTAGCTTTGGACGCTGGCGCGCATGGGATCATGATTCCTCTCCTGGAGACCAAGGTGAATTAGCAAAGAGACCTTATGAGATGACAGCTGATCCAGTCATGGGGATCTAGGAGCAAGCTGAAGATGTGGTCTTTCGAGCTAAATTCCCACCCCACGGTGGCAGGACTTCAGGTGGTAGTTTTCATACTCAAGCATTTCATTTAGAGCCTCACGGTAGAACCTTAACACAAGAGGAATATTTCAAGAATGCGAATGAATCAACGTTGCTCATTCCTATTATCGAAACTAGGCTGGGTTTGGAGAACATCGAGGAAATTGTCCAGGTCAAAGGTATAGGTGAGTGCCATGCCATTTAATGGACACAAGGAAATGACGAAAACTCGGAATACAGATGCCATTTTCATTGGACAATATGATCTTGCTTTATCACTTGGATCCCTCCCGCAGTCCGATCCAAAAGTACAGGACGGAGTGAAGAAGATTTTCGAGACTGCCAAAAAGGCGGGTGTACCGGTAATCGCTTGGTCACCCGGACAAGAAGCTAAAGAAGCCGTAAAACAAGGTTACGAAGGAATCATTACCGGATTAGATACAACAGTAGTAGTTAACGCCTTTAAGGATCAATTGGATATTGCTGGTGCTCCTAAGAGGTGGTGATATGTTGTCGGTGGTATCCTCATGTAAACAGAATACATATCAGCCTGTTTGACAAGACGCTGAGGGGAAGCGCCGTCTTTGTTCCCGCACTAATGAAGTGAATGAGATGGACAATTTGAATGCATCTGCACATCTATGAATATATATATATTTACACCTTCGCCCAGATACGGCGGTTGATCAAAAACCGAGCTATCAGAAGTTCCGTTACCATTGATTTTGCAGTCAATCCATAAAGGAAAGCAGTCACTCACTAACTAAAATGCAAATCCCAGCGGCCGCGTGAAGAGCGGCAGCATAGATAATGAGGGCTTGCCAGTTTCCGGTCTTTTCCAAGATCTTACCACCAACGAGAGCACCGCCCAGACCGCCTGGAGCAGTGAACAGGAGAATGAGACCCACGTTTGAAGCGAGATTCTCGGGACCGAAGGTTTCCGCGGCAGCCATCGGGACAAGCGTGTATGATGCAGGGGCAAGCTGGTTTGTATCAGTAACAACATACCAGTAATCTGATCGTAACACTTACGAGACCGTACACAATACCGAAGCCGACAATCACCCCATAGGAATGAGCAGGTAACCATAAGGCCAGCACCGCGGCGAAAGAACCAAAGCAAAGGAAGGCGAATGTGTTCATGGCACCCAGTCGGTCGGCAGCGTAACCAATGGAAATTCGACCAAGTCCAGCACAGAAATTCAGCAGACTCAGCGGTCTATAATCAGGTTGAGTAAGATCCATGTTGATCACAATTTCACACTCACAATGCTCCCAGTATATCGCCTTTGGGCACATCACTTAATCCTTTCATATATTGCGTAAGATAATACAGGACGGTGCTGTCACAATCGGGTAAGCATTTCACCTAAGTTTCATATAGCAAGGAGGACTCACAGATAGCCAAAAGAATGGAGAAGTATGCAAAGAGCCAAAAAATGAAAAGATAGCATTGTCCAGACCCGTTTGTCCACCCAGGGCCCCTCACCCTTCATGCGAGCCTCTGGCGAGCTCGGTCGAGTGCGCATGAGCAGCGTTGCAACCAACATCAGAGTCAAGTTGATGAAAGAGTAAATTCTGCCCCAGCCATCCTGTCACTTTCTATATTCGTTCCCACATAACGAGACTGTACCTACAGTAATGTCTTGTGAGCCCCCACTGCCTTTATCAAGGCACGAACGATGAGCGTGCCAAACCCGCCACCTATCACGAAGATCAGCAACCTGGCAGCAGGGCATTTCATACTCACCAAAGCCAGCTCCCGCTACAGTCAAACCTGATACAAGGCCCCGCCTTTTATGAAACCATTGTGACGGCAGACTGAAAAACATCGGCTGGCAAATCCCAACTCCGATCCCGGTCAGAACACCCTGTCCCTGCGTCAGCGATGTACCATATCAGGCAGTATAGTACGACTTACTTGGGTTAAAATCACTTGCCAAAGCTTGGTGCTCCAAGATGCTAGAAAAAGTGCTAACCAATACACGAAGGCTGACACGAATAATACTCGCTTAAAGCCACTTCAACAATCAGCGTGATGTTGTGCTATCTGACACTCACAACTTATCTCCGACTTTTCCAGCAACAAAGGACGTTATATTTTGAAGCTAAACAAATGGGTCAAACTTTGAGTGTTGAAGCTCGCTGAAAGCGTCTCCACTCACTAATGTGAACAAACTCCCGATGAGACTTAACTTTGACGTCTGACCAGGATATTCATATTGTGCGTAGTGAGCTTGAAATACACCAAAGCAGACACCCCAACTAATAGACTGTGAGCTGCACCTTCGATATCAAGATAGACCGGCCACATACCCCATTGTCAATGCCGCAAAAGTCATACAACATCCCACGACTATCCATCCGTAACCTCCCTCAGGGTATTCATAGGTATCCATCGATTCCACTACACCCTCATCTATGATCTCATCTTTGGTCGAACGTGTATCTTGGAAAGTATCCTTTATGGCTGATGCAGGTACAATATCAATCCCTGTCCCGGCGGTCGTCGAGAGTGCGATGTGATTGAGATCTTCCGAAGTGTTGGTCATTTTCGATGATGTCGAAATTATCGTGTAGTCGGTAAGATCACGAGGAGGTTGTGGCCTCCAGCATGCTTTTATATAGAGTTTGACATGCTAACAGTTGGTGATATTTGTCATGCACAATGTAAATGAGCTAAATGCAAAAAGGTTTTTCTTCTGACTAAGCATTGCAACAAGACTAATGTAGACATCGGGAGCTACCGGTGTGAATGCCCGGTGTTCAATTTAAGCTTGTGAGAGTTGTATATCACATGGCTTGAAACCTGGATTAGGTGATAATTCGAAAGAAACTCCGGCAAGGTATTTCAAACGTCGCTATCTCGATGATGTGTGAAGAGGTATGGATGCATGCGGAACATAATATCAATCAATCGAAATTTGGGTGTGGCCGTCATATTGCCTACAAGAGCATACTCTCATTAGAAGCTGGTAGATTAATCCCATCAGGGAAGAGAGCATCAAAATCCAAGAAATCCCAGTGAAATCCATCCTCTCTCCATAAAGACGACGTCTCTTCTACCCTACCTCCATCCGGTTTGCAATCCTCCAGACTGCACCACATTTCTCTCAGGACTTTACCGGGCAGACCAGGCTGTCTAGCTATGAAATTTTCGGCAGCCAACAGCTGGTCGTCGCTAAAGATGGGATTCGGTAAGGTATGTCGAGTGAGAATTGCAATCCTACGAGATGTTGCCAGACAAATCGTGATAGTGGTCAAAAGGAAGGCAGGAAGGCTATTGTCCTGTTGGGACATTACCAGGGGCATTGTCTGACCAAGCAAGGTAGTAGAAGCGCGGATGAGAGCTGCAGAAGTGACCGACCTGGCTTCTTCTAGAATGGCAGGTGCGATCGGGCTCGGCGGTCTGAATGTGACGAAAACCGTACGGAGAGCAAGCGAGTAAGCAATACCAGCGGTAGAACAGATCAGGAGCCCTATCTCTCAATCAGTTCATTCCATGAAATGTTCGAGATCATAACTCACATTCACTCTTGTCCAGATCCTCAGTGATTTGATTCAGTCGGCTTTCCACATGGCTCCACTTGTCAAGTAAAGAATGAATGTCTGGCCATTGTCGTAGAATAGTCACTTCAGCTTTTGCGATTGCACTGATGAAATCTCTACAGACTTCGATTACAGTCGATTCTCGCTGGAGATGATCTATGCACAAGTTTACGTGATCCGACGGATGACGAGGAAACTGGCTCGATAGTAGTTTGGGCATGGTGCAACATCGGGCGGATTCCATTTGGAGACTGTCAAACTCGTTAGTTTGAGCGACGCATTAATGAGATAAAACTTTGACTTACATGCAGTATCGATTCTTCACCGCTTCCCACTGTATGACAGAGTCAGCTCTCATGTTACAGTGTCCAGGTGACAGGATACTCACTAAAGTCAGCTCTTCTAAATGTTTCGATGCCCAAGGCTGCGTTAGATTTTCGCGCTCATCCTCTGCCAGCAACATTACGTCTGCCTTTGTGTTCAACCCAAGATCTATCCCCATCGAATAAGCGAAAGCTGACACTCGTAGACAAGTGAGCGGTACATGGCTTTCGCTTCCTAATGGAACGGTGGCGAAAGTGAGGATGTACAACGCCAATATCACCTCAATGCTTGAGGTGCCGGTCATGGCGTATAGCACTGACTCCTCAATCATTGCGACTGCTGCAGCAGGGAGAGTATTTGGAAGAAAAGCGAGGGACGCCAGGACGACGAACGGATGGGAAGGTAATGAACGTGTTGTCAGAAGGAACGGGATGAGCGGAGCGATCAGCGAGAATCGGTGTTTGAATCTTTGGCAAGTCAGCCAGATTGGAGAATAACTGTTCTAGCAGACTCACATCTGGAAACTGGCCTCTACGTGAGATCGAGACACCCATCCACGCGATATGATATCAGGAAACCCATCCAAGTCAACAGCACATCTAGCCCGCTCATCAAAAATGACGTTGATTGGATCCATAGTAAACCCCTTTTGAAAGGCGGTGACATCAAGAGGCCGATGAGCGATATAAAACCCCTCTACGAACGTGGAAGTGGCCGTGGATGTGCTCTGGGGTAAGGGGAAAGATTCGGATGAAGGGAATGCATTGTCCACGATGCTGGAAGGCGTGATATCTGCACACGCTGGAACGGATTGTGAAGGTATCAATGTGACCAGCGTGCTACATGTGGTCTCCAAAATATCTATTCGCTTCCTCATCTCCTCCATCTTGAGAGACTGATTGTGAGAGTTGTAGTGTGAGTCATAATCGGGGATGTCGAAAGGTGTGTATGTGCTTCTTACAGCTGGACTTTCTCGCGTATGAGTCCTTCTAGACTGGCGTAGTTGAGGTGAAACTTCTCTTACATCCCTCTTTTCTCCCTCTACACCGAATAGACCTGCTAATGAACAGTCGGTTTTCCGTCTTCTACATCTCGCACAACCCCTGTCATCTAGATTCTGACATTTGACTTTCGACGTAGCGCAATTCTGGCAAGCGTGATATATGCGGGATCTCGGAAGGGATGAGCTGCGATTTCGAGTGGGCGATGAGCTAGGCATCATGGGTTGTTATGTGAAGTGATGTATCAATGTCGATTAAATTCTCTGTATACTGTCATGACGATCATCTGGCCAAGCATCGTAACCTTGATCCTGTATCACGATCCCATGAAGTATGTTTCAGCGCAAGAAAGAATCTGTGAGCGTGAGATGGAGAAGGAAAGAGGAGATCGGAATGATTCTCTCACTGACCGGTCAAAATGTAATTCAGGGAGGAAATGATTTTCATTGATTTCAACTGACTTCTCTTCCACTCGTTATCGCAATCCTGTCATTTGGACAATCAGCAATCAAATTCCAAGTAGACTAATTTCAGAAACAGCTCATCAGCAGCGTGCTCGAATGGTCTTTGCTCTTCCATTCTCACTCTACCGCATACATAGCAGAATGACCCTCCACGTCATATATCGGAGATACCGATATCAAGTACGCACTATTTTTTCGGTCTTACCGATATCTGAGTGCACCAGATTGTACATATAAGGTCGACTCACAGAGTACATTCTTCTCACACAACGCACTGTCGATGGCACTTGACAAACAATTTTAGCCGCATCCCACAGAATGTCACCACTGCAGCTTCCGATGATGGCCGAACTGAAGGCCCCCACTGGCCATGACTCCAGATTTTGTCTAGAAAATCCCATCACTATATCTGTGAACAAAAAGGCATGTTCAGTCAGCGGCGTGAGTCCGAGTTTCACCAATTGACGTGCGAGTCATAATATGACCAGGTTGGCTTTTGGGTCAGGGAGACTACACATTCACCGACCAAGAAGGCAATATTCTGCTGCGAACTGTCGGCAAGGCTAATATCAAGCAAGAAATTGGTAAGTAATCTTTTCTACACCTACAGTGCTGAGAACATACCGTCTTAAGCTCTCTATGACAATAAGGGCGAACAAATTTTGAAACTGGCTGCCAGAATGTGGACCACATCATGTGAGATCTACGCAGTCCGACCTTCAGGAGAAGAAGCTTTTAATGTGAAGCTCAACAACAAATTTCGTGGTGAGTAGTCTTTTTACATCACATTTAGCGTGATGCGTTTCGATACTGAAATCGGAAGACAGGAAAATGTAATATTGTTACCGAGTTTCTCGACGTTGATTCCGGGAGATTGCGTTCATGTGAGTTTGAGACCTGGAATTGGACGAAAGGAAGAAGATGTACACTGGACGGAGATTGTGTTGCCTATCTTTACAAGGATGAGTGGTACAAGCGAGGCGTAAGTGTTCGCTCACATCGTGACTGCTGTTCTTCTCCCTTGCTGCTCAAGGTCTCATCTCGAGAATCGTGGCCTCACCATACCCAACCTTGTGGCGTGATATCATACTACCAGAAATCACAGTCTCAATCCACCTTTCATCACACGTCCTGACTGGTTATAGCTTCTTGGCTAACAAGATGCTGATATCTTCACTTTCCCACACCTCATAGCGATTGGTCGAAATCAGCGCCAATCTGGACTACACTATCGTACTTGCGACCATCATATTCAACGACATTGTCAAAGGCCAATGGCTGCCGGCTGTTGTAGGATAGAATACTCTACTGACAAGGCTTTTTTTTGGAACGTAAATTTGCGAGATCTACTAGCTTGCATACGTAGAAACACCAATTGTTCTATAGATATAGCTTATGACATGGAGTACCGAGTTCACCTAGTAATTTCTCAAAGCAGGCTGATCTTTGATCCATCACTTTTCTTGGATTTCTCCGTAGACCCATTTGGCCACCATTCCCCGTGAGAGCTCCTGACCACCTTTAAAGTCCTTGCTATATTTACCAGCATGAACTCTGGCATCCGCAGGACTCTCATTGAGATGAGGGACACGGAAAATCGTGTAGTCGAAGTCCGCATCTGCGCAAATTTCATCAATCGCGGTCATTTCGGCGGAACCTTGTGGTACTACCACTGGTGGAAGAATTTGTGTCGTGATATATTGTGTCCACGTGTACTGTAGCACGTTGATTAGCTGGAGAGCAATGAGCGGATTAGGTATTGTCCACGTACCTCTTCGTTGGGGAGAGCATGCGCTGGCGTAGATAATGCTAGAAGCCGCTTCACACCATGCTTTCCCATTGATTTCTTGATAAGATGAAAGGAGTCGGCGATCGGAGTGGGCTTGGACCGAGTGAGGAAGTGATACAAAGGCATGCATGCTCCTTTTGCAACCTATCAGCGTTGTTAGAGTGGATCTTGTGCGCGGAGACTCACCAAGAAGCTGACGACTGTTGTTACCCCTTCCATAGCTTGGTTTAATTTGACTTCATCAGTGAGACTACCCTCAACGATTTTCATTCTACCAGCATGTCGACTGATGAAACCTTGTGGGAGCTTTTTAGTGCTTCTTACTAAAATTGACAGCCGGGGTCCATCTTTCAAGCCAAGTACCTGATCGACAAATGCTAGACCGGTCGCGCCTGGTGCTCGTGACCGATAATATCAACTTCTTGTCTGACCCAAGAAACGGAACTCGCCAAGGACAAGGATACTTTCGCCTGACATACTGTTCTAGAATATATTACGTGCAAACTAGCGTCGGTACAGAAGACAGAGTGGTGGGTTGTTGTCGTGTTCATGTAAAGCAAACATAGGTTGCAAAAAGCATTCCAGTGGTGATCGTCAATCCCGGTCTCGTTACCAAGTGAATAAGCTTTTGAGGCCGCCGGGCTGACAAACAATATTCGGCATCAACGTCTGATCATCACAAATGATAATTGGGAAAATCATGTGGCCATAAGTTCAGAAATAAGCGTCTTGAGACTTGTTGCATACACTCTTTCCAGAACTTGTTTGCCAGTGAGAAGCCAGTGGAGGTGAATGCATATATTAAATGAATCAGCTGCCTTCCGGCGTTGGCCTTCCAGCGGGATGCTTGGGCTCATGTACGTTTGATTCCAAAACACGATCACCTTCCAGAAGGGCCTCTCCCTCCATAATTTCCATTCGGCTCTCCAGGTCACCAGTCCCCTGAGACAGACCTTCTGCCTCGATCCGTTCACGCTCCTCTGCCATCAAAATTTTACTGTAGGGGCTTCTCTCCCTGATCCATGGTCCTTTGAGAAGCGCGATAAATGGTATTGGTGCTAAGACTAGAGCAATGCAGCCTATCATGAGCAGACCCCACCGGGGAGTTAATGTGTCGAAGAGCTGAAAAATCGTCAATTCGACTTCAAATTGTAGCACACAGTGGCTCTCACTTTAGTGGTGAACATGGCGAAACTGCTGCCGAGAAGAATCCGCAAACATGACATTCCAGCTACAGCTGAGGATGCGTGTGTGCCATAGCATTCCGAAAGACTAAGGGGAGGAGTCAGTCCAGACGACAATTTTCCGCGATACTGGAAACCACCTACTAGATAAAGCAAGTTTGATATATGGTGTATGCCGCTGCTAGGATGATTGCAATACCGATGCATGGAGCAATCCAATGGACGCTGGGTATAGACGTTAAGCCGAAGATGACACAACCTATAGCGAAGACGATGCCAGCTGCACAAGCCGCATACAGTCGAGCCTCCACTCCGATGCGTCCAACATTTTTCCTGCAGCAGTCAGTGAGACGATCGTTCAAGCAAGTGGACTTACTTGTACAGATGATCCTGGATGAAATTGAGCAAGTAACCTATCATTGATCCAACCCTATGCTCAAAACTTTAGCATACCGGTTGCAAGACAGAGCTTGCTCGCGCTTACACAATGGCCCAGTATGTAGATCCAGCGGCTGTTGTTCCGAACCCGTGTATGGACTTGAATACATAAGGCAACCCAGCGATCTGCACAAAGAAGACACCCCACACTAACGCAGCCCAGATAGCGAAAAAGGTGACGATGGGCTCCATCATCAGGAACACTGAGATATTGGTCAGCAAACCGATTTCCTCTTTGGACTTACAAATTGGGCGACTGAGACTACGTCGCATTGCCGCCCAGAACTCTTCTTTGTCTACTTCACTTCGCGCCGTGTAACGTCCGCCATCTAGCATTCCGCGCTCTATCCGAAGTTTCTTTGCTTTCCGGCGCAATAACACTGAAGCTCGCGTTTCCCGCAGGACCAGGAATGCAATCGGCAAATAAGCGGCAAGTGCAACTATAATGTATCAGGTATTTGCTGACACCGAGCTATCTACTCACTCATTTGTATCCACGAAATCCACCTCCACTCGAGATGCGGATTCGCTTCAGCCCAGCACATTGTGGCCGCTCCCAAACCTGGTCCCAGTACCACCGATAATGTGAAAAATCCCATCGGTGGACCTCGCCTGCCAGGTTGTCAGCGACAAAATCTTTACTGGTCTACGCTAACTCACTTGTTGGGAGGATAGATATCCGATACGGTACCAGCGACCACTGTAGCGCCAATACAGCCTGTAAGGCCTAGGAGAAATCTACCCACAAGAACAGTCGCTATATTCTTTCCGCTGCGAAGAGACAATCAGCGGACTGGATCTTTATTGGAGCGGGCTGAACGTACAGTCCATGCGTCAAGTGCACTAAAGTGTAAGATAGAATCGATCCCATGTATATCCAGTAACGTCCGAACTCTTCTGTCAACGGTGCTAACATCAACGGGCCGATAGCAAAGCCCTGTGAAACGTCAATTGAGGCACTTTCATCTTCAGTTTGTCTCGCTTACCCAGCCATACAGAGAAACACCGCTCGCAGCCTGTAAATCTGTTGCGTGTAGATCTCTTTGCATTGAAGGAGCCCCTATAGAGTATGATGACGTCTCGTATGCTGTGATCATAGCGTAAAAGAGCGCTACTAACATAATACCGAGCTTACGCCTGCGCGAGAAGAAAAACGGGTTTTCGGAGGATCCTAAGGGGAAGTCGACATAGATGATTCTCACATCTTCCCCATCACATGCGGCGGAGGGTGTGGAGAGTTGGCGAGAGACGACACCACGAGGAGTAAGTCTAAGTGAAGGGCCGTACGTACAACCGGGCGGAAGGGTTACAGCGGTAGACATGGGATAGTCCGGTTGACAAATGGGGGATTTAGGCACATCGAGAGGTACCAGAGTGATCGCCGTTGCACCTGGGTCAGCTTCATGTACCATTTCTCAGAGTAGGTATAGGCTGTATCATCGGAATCTGTCAAGCAGCACACGTCAAGTGCAAAAAATGTATTATTGAATCAAAAGGAATAATAGTTTGACAGCGACTCGATTCTGTAATGAACAGAAGAACTTCTAATCCCTGATCGGCTCGGTCCGGTTGTCCATTCAACACTCCAAATGCCGCCCTATAAGATCTTACGGCCGACAAAGTAAAACGGGTCTCGAATGGATTCCGGTTTCCGTGCATGAAAAAAAATGAGATAGGTCTGTTTTGCTCACAGACGGACGCGCGAGTCCGAGACTGATGCTATCGTTTCTATTCTCTCATCAGGCATTCACATACATGACGACACCTCATTTTACATACTTTGCCAAACATCTATTGTCCATTGGCTTTGATTTGTGCGCCTTTAGTCCAAGCGTAACGCCACTCCTCCTCACCATCGACGAGAAGCTTGAAGTTGACGATCGGATGCAATCCAGACGTATCAAAGTCGAACACACCGAAGCGAGTGTCTCCTTTCCACTGATGGTGTAGCGGTACATCAGTTGGTAGATGCGGCAAATACTCCCTAGTCCATGGTTGATGGAAGAAGGACAAGGGTGACGTGGAGAATTCAATGACAGCAGACGTCGCCGGAATGATTGAGAAAGCCGGAGGCGGTAGAAGGGTCGTGGCTGAGCTCAGGACGTCAGTACGTATACAAAGAGAATAATCAGAGCTTACCATGCTCGTGTCTGTCACCGGAAATAATGACAGCGCCTCCGACTGACCAAAGTTCCTCCAAAATGATTTCTCGTTCATCGAGATAGCCCTGCAACAAATCAGTCCACGCGCTTGAAATGGGAACTGATACCTGCTCGCTCACCGCCCAAGAGTCAAGCTCATCTTTGCCTTCTGACCAATTCCTAGTCACAGGGACGCCGGACACTAAAACCAGTAACCTTCCTTCTTTTCTTCCCTGCATTTCCACCCATCGCTTCACCGCCATCAGCTGTAACTCTCCTAGCATTGTTCTTTCTCCATGACCGGCCGTTGAGTTTTTCCCAGGTCGATGAGGTGGTGTAGACCTGTAAGATCTATTATCAAGGACGAAGAATGAGACTGCACCAATCTCAAATGAGAAATACGTCGGCTGCTCGGAGCTCAGCGGTAATGGGTTGACGGTCTGCTGGTATGATACGTAGGGCTCCATCGCACTTTTAAACATCGCATGATTGTGCGGGGAATCAGGGGCAAAATCATTGATGATCTCATGATCGTCAAACATGTGAAGCCAAGGTATACTCCGAAGTAAGGGTGTCCATGACGGACTAGAGTAGACTTGGCGGTAAAGCTGACGATAATACGTGTTGGTATATTCAGATACAGGATAAGGAAGGTCGGAATCTACGTTTCATCGCTCAATCGCTGGTGCCAGGTAACATATCACGAAGCTCACAGATGAAGTCGCCGAGAAACAACATAGCTTCCGGCAGCCGGTCCATCGTCCTGACGTAATGGTCCACTTCGGAAAATCCTTTGACTTCGAGAGGGTGTGCTAGTGGGCTGTACGGCCATCCTGGCTTAAGACAGCTAGAACTTAGAATGGTAAATGCTTCCAAATCGGTCGCGTTTCGTCTGGTGGTGAAAGTCCCTGAAATCTCTGCGTTTATGTAGTAATTATATTCGGTATCAGGCCGCAAGCCATCCAGGATTATGGGGAGCGTGAAGTCGGTCGCTGGTGTCAATGAGGAGAGCTGAACGAGCCTGGATTGGTCGTGCTTGCTCGTTGATGGATAATACGTGAGATTGTAAAACTTCGCCTCTGGCAGCCGTATTAACAGACTCGCCGTATCGTGACCAGTCCAGCCGAGTCTAGCGAAGCTGAGATCAATTGCAGGGTGAAGGTAGTGGGCTCGATATACGAAGTCAGCAGAAAACAAAGGTGCCAGTAGAGTAAGGCCGACCCCGAGCCAAGTAAGATAAGGATATCGATGATCGGGTATTCCGCATATGAGCACGATGCACCTCATGTGCAGAGATGTTGAGCTAATTCGAGCGTTGCGCGATCCCCGGAAGTATGCCAATAGCCATGTAGTGAGATACACAGCGGCAGACGTGTATATGACAGGCAGATAATGCGATCCCAGGGGCAGCTTCAGATAATGTAAGTCAATCACGTCTGCTAAGAGAGCTTGAGCTTACCAGACGCAAAAACACATATGCCTGCCATTTGGCCGTCAGACCAGAGGCCGCGCACACGACTTTCAGAAAGATTTCCAACATTTGGGTTCTAGCTTGACAATGTGTTGCTTTGAAAGAGATGAATCGTAACACAAATCAAAGTCGCATCTGGTCGTGTGCAACACACATCACTGCCGCACTGACCAGTTCGCCATAACCCTGTGCAAGGAGAAAGATAACTCCGCTTGGAACGTTTCCTCGGTCGCGTGGTGAGGTCTTACATTACGAAGAAGAGACCATCGAACTGAGAAATCAATGGTGAGACATGTCATGCAAAAGAACGTGCGCAATCCCGCATTTCCGGTTGGTACGTACAAATTTAGAACTATCCCGGTCTATTTCCCGTCGGCAATGCCCTCGATCACATTAAGGTTAATTTCGGTAATATTCAGAACGTGCGAAATACCTTTCGATCCCGAAGCAATCCTCTCTCAGCATTTCTCAACGTTTGAGTGTCTAAGCCTCCTCATAGAAATTCGGGTCCGTGCCCCGAGCTACAAGGATTCCTATAGCCTCGCTGATGTTGCCTTGCTTCTGAGTGATGATCTGTCGAGAACGCACGTTTGTATCGTGATGGCAAGCAAATTTCTCTCAATATGAAAATATCCAAGTGCTAAATCCTAATTCTCCAAACATATATGAGTCGTCTGGTACTTACT
Organism: Kwoniella shivajii; assembly: GCF_035658355.1. Taxonomy (NCBI): domain Eukaryota; kingdom Fungi; phylum Basidiomycota; class Tremellomycetes; order Tremellales; family Cryptococcaceae; genus Kwoniella; species Kwoniella shivajii. The sequence goes on from NC_085911.1 coordinate 2,068,150, forward strand.
CTGACAAGTGTTGAGTAGAATCCAGACCGCTTCAAAAACAACAAAATGAATGGCTACAAGACTGATAACCACGACCGAAAGCTTGACGCTGAGCAGTATAATGCTCCTCTGGCAGAGCTGGAATCCGGCAGTACCAAACGGACATGGTCTCAGACGTTGTCTGTTTTAATCTCTGGTGTAGCATTGTTCTCGGACGGTTACAATATTCAAATTACGGGTATGTTCAGGTGACATCTGCATCACTTTTAGACTGACATCTGATATGCCTTCCAGGCTACACCAACACTGTGATGGCAAAGCTCTACCCCAAGGCGCTTACTACTACCATGAAAGCCAGACTCAGCAACTCTATCCTGATTGGCGACATCTTTGGGGTAAGCCTTTCAAATCAAAAGTGCGCCTCCATGTATCTGCTGACACTCACATAGATGCTGTTATTTGGTCTCTGCGCCGATCGTTTGGGGAGGCGCTGGGGGATAGTCGGCTGCACCTTCTTCCTAGTATTGGGTGTCACGTTGGCTACCGCTGCTCATGGCACTACGCCCACTGGTATGCTGTGGATGATTGTGGTAGCTCGAGGTGTCGCTGGACTCGGTGCCGGAGGAGAATACGCCGTTTGTACCACTTCTGCTGTGGAGGCAGCCAATGAGACGGCGGGGTGAGTGAATTCTATAGGCTCTGATATTGGGTTCTACTGACTCATTTCTCTTGCCGCCAGCTTGAGACGACGACGAGGCTTTATGGTTGCAAGTGCAACAAATGTAGCTATCATATCCGGTTTTGTAGGATCAGCCATCGTTTTCTTGATCGTCCTCGCGGCCTTCCATGGTAAGCCCCATGAAGCTGTATGGAGAATCTGTTTTGGTATCGGTATCGTTGTAGGTACTCAATCTTCCTCAGAAGTGCTTCGAGATCTAACTCGATGGTACAATATTACAGCTGCCTTTGTCCATTTTCTTTTTCCGAATGCAAATGATCGATTCGACCTTGTATCAAAAACATGGTATCGCCAAGAAGCCATTCCCATACAAATTAGCATTCAAGCGATACTGGAAGCCGCTCTTTGGGTAAGACACTATTGATGATGGTGCAAGGAGGAATATCTGACAAGTCCAACTTCCAGGTGTTCGTTCGCTTGGTTCCTCTACGATACTGTTATCTATCCCTTCAATCTTTTGGCTCCGACTCTTGCCGCTGGCTTCGATTCTAACGCTACACTTCTCCAGTCCAACGGTTGGGGTGCATTAATCAACTCTTTCGCGCTTCCTGGTTGCATTTTCGGTAGTAAGTGCGAGATAAGTAAATCAGCACGGAGGCCAGAGCTGAACGTGAGCATCAGGTCTTTTGATCGATCGTCTGGGTCCCAGACAGACCTACGCATTTGGCACGATCATGGTCGCGATATTTGGTTTTACCATTGGTGGTGAGTTCGTTTGTAAGACAAAAGACTCCCTGCAGAAAGCTCACAGCATATACAGGAGCGATGGAGCCTCTGAATACTGGCGGTACAGGAACATTTGCAGCCTTTGTCGTCTTATTTGGGTTGTTTCAGTCTTTCCTTTCTGTCGGCCCCGGAAACTGCAGTGAGTCCATGTAATCTCAATGCCGTAGCCAGCAGTTCGCTGATGGATCGACCCACCCAAGACTTCATTGTGTCCAGCGAGAGTTTCCCTACGCCTATCCGGTAAGTGTACTGTAATATAAGGTAAAGCAGCATCACTAAGTCTACATAGTGGCCATTTCCTTGGACTCGCTGCTGCTATAGGGAAAGCTGGTGCCGCTGTCGGTACACAAGTCTTCCCGCTGATCCAAGCTCGGTATCCAACAACCATCAAAGGTCACCAGGCCATGTTCTTTGTCGGATCAGGAATCTGCGTACTCTGTGCTATAGTCGTCATGACTCTCATTCCCAATCGAAGAGCTCAATTGGAGGATGAGGATGTAGAATTCAGGCAGTATTTGGAAGCTAATGGATGGTGAGTTCATTTCCTTCAGTTGAGCCTCGAATCCTGTTCTGAATTTGGCAACAGGGATACTTCCGACATGGGCTCGACCAAAGTTCCGATCCCTATCAATCAGGACGGCGAGGAGAAGTAGAATGTCTTGGTGTACGGCGTCAGGTATACGGATAGCTCTCCTTGTGTAAGCGCAAGAACGGGGCTATTGGCATGCATGTGTGAAAATGATCTCCGGCTGGATACGAAGGGTAAAGGGAGGCTTGAGATTGATACCATGTGTCTCTGTTAAAAAGGTAAGGATGGAGCTAGTTGGTCAGCTGAGGAGAAATCAGGTTTTCTCTCCATTGCAAATCCCGCGTGTATCCCTAGGCCACACCCAGAACCCTGAGCAAAACTCTCCCAATTCTTTCGCCATCGTGCGGCTGTCTGCTTTGGGCTCTAGCTTTCTCAGCGAAGTCAGCATCGAAGGTGCCTTCTTTTTCGTAATTGTCTATAAAGGGTACGAGGATATCCTCGTGCCTGCAGTCTTGTTAGCTGTTTCTCTTTCACCGTTTTTCTGACCGATGTAGAGGATAACTAACCATTCAGGATGACCTGAAAAAGGATGTAAGCGGGAGGTCCGAAGCGTAAACAGGTACTCACCTTGAAATGCGATAATGTGCACATTGCACCACGGTTCGGAGGGTAGGGTATGAGCATGAGAATGAGTAAAAGCTGGAGGCTTGTTATCTTCATATAAGGAGACTATACCCTGGACAGGGCAAAGCTCTGAAGCGCCTAGGAGATGGAAATCCTCCGGAACTTCAGTGACTATATCTGAGTGGATCTGTTGCATCGTCTGTGTTGCTATCAACGAATAGTCTCAAAAGGCTAAAAGAAGACGATGGACGCTCACGACGTGATCCCGCAATTTTGACGGTCTTTTAGCATCTTCCTCATTCTCCCCCCCGATCAAACTCTTTCCTATGTCAGTCAATTCCATCTTTGTACTTCCCACTTCCCTAGCTTGTTGTATCAGTCACAGGTCTTAATAACGAAAACCAAGTAACACAACCCACCATCCTTTTGGATTCTTCTCAATCTGCGCTGGTCCAAAAGCTCTGGCAATTACCTGTAGGCCAAAACATATGCCGAGGATGCGAATACGAGGGTACTCGTCCTGTGTCCGGGTTTAGCATATGCGCGAATGACATCGTTAACCCACATATATCTTTATTAAGAATCCAGCTAATTTAAGTATCCAACGGGTATCTGCGTGAGCGTCATCTTCGAAGCTACCTGAGATTATAATAGCGTCGATATTCTCCAATTGCTCATCTTTAGGATACTCCCTTTTGTCGAGTACATCGTATGTCAACGTTTCCAGGGTAAGATGATCGGGAAGTAGTGGTTCGAATAGGTTGTGAAGGACGTCTTGGTACTCGCCATGTTCTTCTATGGACTCCTTTTCCAGAGTATCGCATTTGAAGAAGGCGAGAGTTAATTTCCCAGAGGGTGCAGTCTTACCAGCAGACATGATGTTCAAGTAATGAAGGTTTCAAGATAAAGACGAAATCCGTCTTTTTATCCTAATAAACGATACCGTGATTCTCATACCAAGCGAGGTCTGGAAACAGATCGAAATCGTCATTCTTGCCAAGCGATCCCTATTACGTCATCGAGGGCAGGGCAGTGCACATGGTTCCAAATGCTTACCAGACATGTGGATATAGGGGCATGAATGAAGCCTAGAAGATGACTGAGCGAGCGATCATATTGAGTTCGCGAAGATCCGTTGAATGTCATGGAAGATTAGCGTTCAAGCTTTTTGAAACGCATATCATGTACCTTATTATCTGTTCGCTTTCCATGAGAAGACAACGCCGGGAAGCTCGAACAGGCGGAACTGTTGATTCCTTACTACATGTGAAAGAAATCTCGAGCTATGGAGGGTGTTACATGAGGCATAGACAAGGGATGACTGTAATGTAATTGCACGCGCGTGTACGACTTGAAATTCCATAGTCGATTTCTCTCTTTCTCTCCTTTTTTCACGTTGCACACTTTTCAATACAAATATCATGCGTGGATTTCCGACACTTCCTGCGAAGTTTGGCACTTTACTTGCAGCAATAGTTTTATTTCCCTCTCTTGTGCGAAGTACTTCGCTCAAAATGTTGCTATTTCACCAAAGCAATTTTCTCATATCTTCACTATTGTTGGCAAGGTGCACGAACCATTTGTGCTTTCGCGCTCAAACCAGTCGCAAAGAATGATACGGGTCGGCCCAGACATTCATTAATTCTGTACAGCTGGTATCCCTAGAAGGTGTCACAATTCGGAATCAGAGGTTTTCAAGAATGGGCATCGGTAATCTGGATTGCACACCATCGAGCGGGCCAACATTTCCCCGGTGAGGCATTCCTACAGCACGGAGTCAGCAGTTACCTGAGGAGCCGTAACAAGCATCACAGAGAATATACGAAGTGTCATGTGACAAGTTGGCTCCAGGCATCTCCCGGTCTAACAAAGGTTTCCCGTTCGATGAAGCGGATACTTGACTTAGCGGGGTTGTTGTAATTACGGATGTACTCAATACCAAGCTAGTGAGTCGAAATTGAGGTCCGAGGCACAGAACAATTGAGCTGCCAAGAAATGGAACACCTCACGGCCCGGTTATAATCTTTACTTGGCTATCTTGTACTCGGTCGAATGTTCAGCCGCTGCATGCCTCTCATGGGACATCGAACAACCCTAAATTAGATGTAGATATATTGGAGTCCCAGTGTGCCCCATATATCCCCATCATCCTCTGAATAGGCACATATACCGATCAAAGATGGCCACTCTCAATCACCATCACGCAGATACCGACACAATCTCGCCCGTCACTGACGATAAACCGACGATCCAGCATCTCGAGCAATTTGCGGACGAAGGCAAACATGACGACGTGATCACGAAGTCGGCTTTTGAGGACTTACCATGGAAGAAGACCTGGATAGTTTTCAAGAAAGCAGCACTTATGTGTATCTTTGCTTCGTTCTCTGCGGCGGCTGAGTAAGTGCGGCTATCTGGAATCTTCAACTGACGTTGCAGTGGATTTCAAATCTCCATGACATCTGCTATCATAGCCAACCAAGGGTTCATCTTGCAGTATGCAACAACTGTGAATGCCAAGACAGGAGCACCTGCGTTGGATGCTGACATCTTAGCAGCATGGGGAGGGATACAGAGCGCGGGTCAAGGAATTGGGATGCTGACCCAGCACTTGTAAGTGTTTATTTGTTATTGATATCGACACAAGCTGACCCCCCATACACGGACTCAGTGTCGCCGACCGATTTGGTCGAAAAGTCGCCTTCTATACTCTTTGGGTATCGCTGTTGATCGCGGTGGCTCTAGAGAGCTTTGGACGAGACTGGCGAACATGGCTTTGCGCTAAGCTTTTCTCCGGCTTTGGCGTTGGTTCAGTCCAATTCATGACAGGCATGTATATGACGGAACTGGCTCCTTCAAAAATCCGAGGTTTCTTGCTAATTTTCTACTCTGCTTGGTGAGTTCGCAATCGTGCTAAACACGCTAACTTGATAGGTACGGTATTGGTCAGCTGGCTTCTTCCGTGGCATTGTAAGTGATGAATTCCAAAGATCCGCTAAACTATCTCACACCCATTTACACCGAGTGGGCTATGTTGGGTTTAATGGCTATTGTCTACTCAATCATCCCAGAGTCACCTTTCTGGTGTGCCAACACTGGGAGACATGATCAAGGTCGAGCTATCATCAAGCGTTTGAACGGAAATATAGATGGGTACGACGTGGACTACCACTACGATATCATAAAAAGATCGGTAGAGAAGGAAAAGTCGTATCAGAAAGACATTGATGGGGATAGACCTGGATTTCTCCAGGAGCTCAAGAACGTTAAAGAGGTCTTCATCGGTGTCAACGGGGTAAGTTGTTTTTGGTATAAGATCCGAGCTAATACAGAAACTAGTTTCGAACCCTCATTGCATTCTGGCCAGCGTGTGTTCAGCAGATTGGTGGTTTGGCCGTACTCAGCTCTTACTCCTCTTACTTCGCTCAGCAAGCATCGTTCTCTGACCCTTTCCTGTTCTCACTCCTACTCGCGCTTGTTGCAATCGTCTGCACCCTGGTTGAGGCCAGTTTGATTGATCTGATCGGTCGGCGTTCCTTATTTCTTATCGGTGCATGTACCGTGTGGGTTATGTGTATGGTTGTGGGTGGCCTTGGTCTCCTGGCGAATAAATCGGCAGCGGTGAACAAATTAGTGGTGAGCACTCACGCTTGCAAAGCACTCTCACGAACAAGATACAGTATGACTGCTAATCCTTCAACAGCTTGTTTTCTCCCTTTTCTGGCGATTAGGCTCCACTCTTCTTGGTAATCTGGGATGGGCTTTTGTCGCTGAGACTGGTTCATCTAGGCTGCGAGCCAAGACAGCCGGCATCGCCGCCTGCGGAGGTGTATGCTTGGGCCTAATTTTCAATACTACTGTGCCCTACATGCTGAACGCTAGTGGTGCAAATTGGGGCTTGAAGACTGCTTTCTTCTTTGCTGGTATATCCTTACCTGTTGTCGTGCTATCCTTCTTCCTGATCCCTGATACCTCGAGAAGGACTGCTGCAGAGCTGGATGAGATGTTCAGAAAGAAAATCAAGCCTTGGCAGTTCAGGAACTATGTTTCCGATGGTCAAAAGGCGTTGAACGAAGAGAGAGATCGGACTGGAGAAACAATTCCTAATAGGCAACATCAGACTGCTTGAAGGATTTAGACACCGGGGCGAGGCTGAGATAGAATATGTAATAAGCCCTTTGTGGTGATATCAATGCTACAATTTGTGAACGATTTCTTGCTCCAACTTCGATCAAGCGCATTTCGGCGACAAACATCAGGTTGCGCAAAAAGGAATAAACAGGTTGCATGCTTCTACGTTAGGGTCGTTGTACCTCGACCTAGCTTTCAAGAGATCCCTTCTCTAATTCCACTGCGTAGACATGAAGCTCGCCATGTAAGTTGCTGCGAAAAATCAGTCGCTTTCCATCAGGTGTGAAATTCGCATTTGGTTCCATGCGATAATCGTGAGCTTGAAGGTTGACCAACTTATTGGAGGTGAAATAACCGGGGGTGACCAAATTTGCAGAATCAGCCGCTTTCAGCCCGGCAACATCGGGTATCCTGTTCGGCGTAAAGAGGTACAAATACTTCCCATCATCCGCATGGGCTACCATTTCTGAATCGCCGCCATCGCCACAGAACTGTGTGTTGTCAGGGGAAGAGTGGAAATGGACCGACCATTCGTTTCTAGCAAGGTGATACTGAACCCTCCTCCCAGTTTCAATCTCGTATCCAGCGACCCAGAAGTCCTCGCCTCTTGGAGTTTGCAGATCGTACCAAATTGTCTTCCCGTCAGAGCTGAACCATTCGTGCCCAGCGATTTCCATATTCATCTTTCTTTCATGTAATTTGGTCGGCCTCAAGGGAGACTGATCTAGGTCCAATATCCATAAACGATCGACTTGATGCCAGGGTCCTTCATGACAAAACATCAAGTTGCTGGGACTAGTAGGTGAGAACAAAAGATGATTTAACCAATCTGTAGCGGTATATACATTACGCCTCGTCCCCATTTCGATATCGATGACGAATAAAATCATAGGTACTTTGGCATCGAGTCTTTGACTCAAGCGCAGCTCCTTTGCATCCGCATAACTCATCGGTGTGCCGTCAGACCAATTGGCTTCGTACACAAATTGGTCGGTCTTCGGATCTCTTTTTGTGAAAAGTTCCAGTATCTCACTTTTGAAGCTAGAATCGACTTCGACGCCAGCAAGTAAGGTCTCATCTGCATTGACTGTTTGTATATCACCGAGATCTTCATGCGCGATGAAATGTGTTACGCCGGTATCAACATCGACCCAAAATAACGATTTCTGATCTGTGAGCCTATAGTAAGCTCTCCTATAACGCTTACCCACGAAGAGGAGGGAGAACGGCTGTTGTATTGGGACGATTAACGATAATCTGTAATCCGATAGATCTATCTTGCTGATGCCGTCGGGTGTCGTAATCACCACGAAGTCACCTTCTGGAGTATACGCGTTGAAATTGAAGTATAAGCTTGAGGATCCTGCCTGATCGGATAGCCGCGTCACACGATGACCAGAGGTCTCCATCCATTCTCGAGGTATGTCCGTGATTGTCGCCATATCTTCTGCTGGGTTACTGTATTAATAGACGTGTTGTACACATATGTATGTATGTATATATATACACGACAGTATGATTCGGTGTTCGGCTCAATGTTCCTATCCGGCCCGGAGACTTTAGATTCATTCAGCTTGGCGCAATTGCCGGACTCAGTGTCTTTCGGGAGCAAAGTGTTACACGCTGTCCTTTACAAATCCAATATACCCAGACATCAGGTAGTCTTATTGTGGGATCGGCTTGATGAGAAGAGCGAGCATCTCATCTTGAACCACCGCTTATTCTATGCTAAAGTCATACTTATGTACAGTACCATGGTCTGCCACCCTTATGTAATACAAGTCAACACACATCGCACGAGCGTTATCTGTTAACGGATTCCCTTTATACATCTGTGTTACAAGCTACGAAATTCTCACTGGTCTAGAGTGTCTCTTAAGATTAGTTCTTCGCAGTCAGCGGAGAACAACACATCCCGATGATCGATCTTACCAGACTCTACCATACGATGATATCCAGAAGACTAATAACGCGCCTTTAAGTGTTAATATGTTGTCCGCCAACCTTCCCTCCTCATTCACATACACCCTCACTTCTCATACATAAAGCGGAGGCTACTACTTTTCAACAAGATTAACCAGACTCGCAGGTTTCTTTAGATAGATCGCGGTCAAAAGGTGGTCTGGATCGTGAGGGAGAGGATGTGGGAATGATGGTTGATTGTCCTGCACATCGAGTCAGTTGCTATCTGATGTTTGCTGGTCCTCACTTTGTACTGAGAATAGCCCCTTGCCTTATACCACGCGATTGTTCTTCCTGGCCGTGAGGGGTCCTCATAGAAGTCTGGGCTGTTTGCAGTTGGGCCGCACCAATACGCAGTCGTATCCAACGTAATCCCCTCTGCATTGTGCGACTCGACGGCGAAGCGTTCTAATAAGTCCATGGCCAGTGTACCGAGCCCCATACGCTGATATCGTTGACGGATGAAGAGGGATGCTACACAATGACCAATATTGGAAGCCGCGCAATCACCGAGAGACAGTGGATCACTTACCAATATGAACATTTCTCAGCCGTCCACTGGCTGTTTCCGGATCATCATCCTCAAGGACCCAGCAACCCATCCCCACATCTTCCTTCCCGGTATTCAGGACTAGCTCAAACACGCAGAAGATTCGATTTGGATCCCTCCAACCTCGCTCTAACTTTGGTATTCCCCATCCACACTCCTCACGAAATCTCACCAACAAGGGATAATCATCTTGGCTTGCAAGTCGATAGGATAGTAGGGGACGGGTGTTGCCATCGTTACTGACAGTCATGATGTATAGCCGTGAAGTTTTCGTGAAATGTGAGAAGATGAAGTGAAAACTACAGACGCACTAATTCAACTCGATAAAGATAACATGTGTTGCGTCGGATCTCGCCGTGAGTCAGGTATCGGACGCGGGAATGGCGCGTGGGAATTCGTTAATCTGCACCAAGGGATGATCAACTAGACCAGTACACATTACCTTTGCCCATCACACGAGATGATTTCATTTATCATCAAGATATGCATAGCACTTCTCGTAGCTTTGGGGAACCTACTGCGATCTTCAGTTCCTTTTATCAGCCGCGTCAAGTTTCGATAGCGTCTTCCCGGTGTGGCCTTCGATGCTGACCGCGATGCCCTCGATAGCGACTAATCTCATCATCGCTTTGAATCAGCCGGACCCTGTGGTTACAAGGTAGCTTCTAAGTGATGACTCGGCTAATGGGTACTCATGGCCGCATTCAAACATATTATACATATCCGAAAGCTGGATGCCGCAATTCATGGACATCTATTGTTAAGCAGGCAGGGTTAGGGGGTTAGGGGTTGGGGGTTAGGGGTTAGGGGTTAGGGGTTAGGGGTTAGGGGTTAGGGGTTAGGGGTTAGGGGTTAGGGGTTAGGGGTTAGGGGTTAGGGGTTAGGGGTTAGGGGGTTAGGGGTTAGGGGGTTAG